>NC_056726.1:395118769-395198769 GCF_019279795.1 Protopterus annectens
AAGAATTGATTTTATCTTTTTTCTTTATAGCTAGAACATGCTCATAAATTCTACGTTTTAAAACTCTTTTTGTTTTACCTATATAGTAATTTTTGCATGTGGAACAAGTAGCCATGTAGACTACATTTTCATTATGGCAATTAAAATATTTATTTGCCCAGAATGTTTGTCCCAAATGTTCTATAGTGATAAAGGACGAATTACACATGAACCTACATTGTTTACATATTTTTTGGAATGAGCTTACATTTCTTAGAGAATTATTTCTCCAAAGGGGTTATGACCAAAGGTGGTTAGAGGGAATAGAAAAAGAGGTTTCACTCTTAGGAAAAGGTGTTGCTCAGCCCATTTTGTCTTCTGACGACATAATAGTGGAAGCTCCAATATGTTTACATCACAGTAATAAAAGAAAGAATCAAGAATTCAACATAGCATTTCCTCTGCCAATAGTAAATGAAATTTGGTGTATAAAGGAAATTATTGAGAAGAACTGGAGAATTATTTTAGGTAACAAGGAATTAAGTATATCTTTGGGTCGTTTACCAAAGTTTACATACAAAAAGGTGACAAATATTAGACAGAAGTTAGAAACTTCTCAGAAGTCAGAAACGTACAAAGATAGATCAGTTAGTAACAAAAAAGGTACTTTTGCATGTAAGGATTGTAAACAATGTAGGTTCATGTGTAATTCGTCCTTTATCACTATAGAACATTTGGGACAAACATTCTGGGCAAATAAATATTTTAATTGCCATAGTGAAAATGTAGTCTACATGGCTACTTGTTCCACATGCAAAAATTACTATATAGGTAAAACAAAAAGAGTTTTAAAATGTAGAATTTATGAGCATGTTCTAGCTATAAAGAAAAAAGATAAAAACAATTCTTTAGCTAGACATGCTCTTTCCTGCACGGATTTTAAGAAATTTGAATTTTTTTGTTTTAGATTATGTAGAGAAAAAAATGTTTGGTAGTGACATTGACAACACATTAGAACAGAAGGAAGCATTTTGGCAGCTCCTTTTTGGGGCTGATATATATCCAGGGCTTAATGAAGTCATTAATATAAAATGTTTTTTAAAATATAGATAAATATAAGGTATGTAATAACATACCGATATATTGTATTTATTTATACATGTAGTATTTATATGTATGTATATACATTTTTATAGATATATTAATTATTTTATATAGTATTATTACTTTAAATTTATTTGATTGTGCAGATTATGACATCATTTCCTGTAATGAATCATTTAAAAGATGGGTAGGTGGTTATTATTATTTTTTCTGAAGAAGTTCACATCATTAAAAGTGGATGAAAGCGCTAGCTTATTGTGCCTCAGTGTGTCTCTTGGTTGGATCCTGTTTTTTTCCATTTTGAAGTTACTAGTTTGTCTTTTCCAGCTTGGTTTACTGTTGTTTTAGTTTCTGTTTTGGAACCAACATTGATGGCAGCTGAGGTTTCTTCACAAGAAGACTTGTTAAATCTCTCCACCTATCCAGTTCCTGAAAGAGGTGAAGAGTTGCCTACTACATCAATCTTTTCATTACAACTATCGAGTACTATCACGAAGATAGTAAAAAATTGTTTGGAAGAACAATTAAGCTTCAAAAAGGTCCAAAAGGGCAGGCTTTAAGACCTGAAGTTGGAGGTTGCCCACGCCCATTTCAGTCATCGGAAGCCTGCAGTGAAGAAAATCCTGTGAACCGAAATGGTGAGGGAGCTGAATCACGAAGTATGGCTGATAATCCTGTATGGAGTTATATTAGTAAACCTTATGAGAACCCGTTTACAAACCTAGCAGAGATTCCAATGAATGAAACTGTAAGTAAACAATTACATGATTTTAATTCATGTAAAAAGTGTATCTTTGAACTGGAGAGACTTGTTTTCAAGTAAGTGTCTTTAACTTTGGAAGTACAATACTTAGGGGAATGTATTAATCGCAAAATAGTCCATAAGGTTTGAGAACGGCGAAATTCCCCAATTGTGTTTCCCCTGGTGACGATTTGTGCAATGTTTTAATAGAATTGTACAATGAGACTGGTTTGGCCATGATGAGAGTGCTTGTCTCTCACTACGAAAAAGAAATAGTTAAACTCAAGGACAGTATTAAATCTAAGGATGACAGTATAAAAAGTTATATTTGCTTCAATAATTTTTTAACATTATATAATGGTATTGAAGCAAAGGCGGACAGACATAGAGCTACTATTATAGCTAGAAAACAAAACAAGTTAAAGAGAGACATTCAAGCATGCAGGTCGAATCAGGCCTACATCAGTATCACTGATGTGAGTGTCACCACAGTACCTTCAATTAACAATAGTTCTTTGGTCGACAGGGTGGCCAATCTCCAAGAGGGGTTGACTACAGGAAATAAGGAGGTTTTTCCTAGAGTGAATGAAGTACCAGCCCTTTTGGTCAATGATGAACAGAGTGTCAATGTGAATGGTACTACAAACAACACAGTAAAAGTGGGAACTAGTTTTGCTGGAATGGTGGCTACTTGCAATGGACATTCTAATGGACATGTTACTGGCGCTTTTCGGACACAAGGGCCTTCCATGAAAAGGACTACCAAATGGTACAATGTGACGCAGCAGAAAGGGAAGACAAAGGGGAAGAACAAACGGAGGTGATTTCACCTCCAAGAGACAATTTCACAATAGATATTGTCAATTTGAGTAGTACTTCCTTTTGTGCAGCGACCAACAGTGTGCTAAGAAAAGGTTTTTCTTTTATTCCTACCAACAGGATGAACATTGGCAAGTTAATGATTGATTTTAGGCTTTTATTGTGTAAACTCAACCTTCAATATATTTTGCATGATGTTAACACCACAGTGGAACAGGGAAATTCTAAGCTTAGTAAACCGAGTGTCTTTAACCCCCCCATTGGTGAACACACTGCAAGTGTTTCAAAACATTTGTGAAAAAGAGTTTAGAAGAGATTAAACATGGCAATGTTAAAAATAACTTATCTAAAGCTGAACTAATTGCTTTGGAAAACATAAGTAGGAATTCTAACATCAGAACTATGAAAGCTGACAAAGGGGGAAAAATAGTAATCATGGACACCTGTGTTTATGAAAAATCTCTCAGTACGTTATTAGAAGATTCAGATACTTATTCCAAAGTTTCTTTACACTTTGTCAACTACAGTTTTAGGAAAATTGATACCTTTTTGTTTGATATGTTTTGCCAAGGGGAAATTGACAAAGCTGATTATGATTTTCTATTGGTAGAACATCCAAAAATGGCCACTTTTTTTGGAATTCCTAAAATTCAAAACAACAAAACAAGTCCATCTTTTAGACCTATAGTCTCTGCCAGACAATTTAAAACTGAGAATATTTCAATATGGTTAGATAATGTTCTTAATCCAATAGTACAAAAATCAGAACATTATCTAAGAGATTCTTGGCACTTACTAGAGATTTTAGGTAAATATAAAATGCCTGACAGAGACATATATTTTTGTACGCTAGATGTCACGAGTTTGTACACTTCTATCAATCAGGAAGTAGGTTTAGAGTTCATGAGAGACTATCTCACATGTCATACTGATTTTTCAGGTGAAAAAGTAAACACGATCTGTACATTAATGGAATTGGTACTCGATAATAATTTTTTCAAATTCAATAATACATTATATAAGCAAATATCAGGTGTAGCCATGGGAGCAAGAGTGGCACCGGCTTTTGCGAACATAGTCATGGCCAATTGGGAAAATAGGTTCCTGAAGTTACACCTTGGTTACAACAAGGTAGAATTATACCACAGATACATAGATGATTTGCTTTTTTTGTGGTCAGGGGAACATTCTGAATTCGTAGAATTTGTATCTGACCTTAATGGCACTACAGATTTTTTATTTTTCAAAATAGGTGGTTTTGGTGAACAAATTAATTTCTTGGATTTGACACTTAACATAGATAATGTTACAAGAAAATTTAAGAGTAGAATCTATAGGAAGTCATGTTTTGCAAATCAGTATTTGCACAGGGATTGTTTGCACCCAACACACATGAAAAAAGGTGTCATCGAGGGTCAAATGATCAGACTAAGTAGGCTTACTTCTGATGAACATATTTTTTGGAATGAGCTTACATTTCTTAGAGAATTATTTCTCCATAGGGGTTATGACCAAAGGTGGTTAGATGGAATAGAAAAAGAGGTTTCACTCTTAAGAAAAGGTGTTGCTCAGCCCATTTTGTCTTCTGACGGCATAATAGTGGAAGCTCCAATATGTTTACATCACAGTAATAAAAGAAAGAATCAAGAATTCAACATAGCATTTCCTCTGCCAATAGTAAATGAAATTTGGTGTTTAAAGGAAATTATTGAGAAGAACTGGAGAATTATTTTAGGTAACAAGGAATTAAGTATATCTTTGGGTCATTTACCAAAGTTTACATACAAAAAGGTGACAAATATTAGACAGAAGTTAGAAACTTCTCAGAAGTCAGACACTTCTCAGAAGTCAGAAACGTACAAAGATAGATCAGTTAGTAACAAAAAAGGTACTTTTGCATGTAAGGATTGTAAACAATGTAGGTTCATGTGTAATTCGTCCTTTATCACTATAGAACATTTGGGACAAACATTCTGGGCAAATAAATATTTTAATTGCCATAGTGAAAATGTAGTCTACATGGCTACTTGTTCCACATGCAAAAATTACTATATAGGTAAAACAAAAAGAGTTTTAAAACATAGAATTTATGAGCATGTTCTAGCTATAAAGAAAAAAGATAAAAACAATTCTTTAGCTAGACATGCTCTTTCCTGCACGGATTTTAAGAAATTTGAATTTTTTGTTTTAGATTATGTAGAGAAAAAAATGTTTGGTGATGACATTGACAACACATTAGAACAGAAGGAAGCATTTTGGCAGCTCCTTTTTGGGTCTGATATATATCCAGGGCTTAATGAAGTCATTAATATAAAATGTTTTTTAAAATATAGATAAATATAAGGTATGTAATAACATACCGATATATTGTATTTATTTATACATGTAGTATTTATATGTATGTATATACATTTTTATAGATATATTAATTGTTTTATATAGTATTATTACTTTAAATTTATTTGATTGTGCAGATTATGACATCATTTCCTGTAATGAATCATTTAAAAGATGGGTAGGTGGTTATTATTATTTTTTCTGAAGAAGTTCACATCATTAAAAGTGGATGAAAGCGCTAGCTTATTGTGCCTCAGTGTGTCTCTTGGTTGGATCCTGTTTTTTTCCATTTTGAAGTTACTAGTTTGTCTTTTCCAGCTTGGTTAACATTTGAAATATACTGTTTACTGTTTTTATTCTAGCTTGGTCATATATGCGTGCAACGTGCACATGATAGCACTCTGTATTGTATTCATTAAACGGCTCTACATGTCATCCATAGCTGCAAAACAAAGGTAAATGGCAGAGTAGCTAATGAAAGCATAACTAGATGAATTATGTATTAATTAACCATTTCCGGATAGCAGAGCAATTCAGGAAGCTATTACAGTAATCATGTGCATTTGATGTGGCTCTTTGCCATGAACTCTAAAACCTATATAAATACAGCAACCATCACACTTAGGGGGAGAAAAGGCAATGTTAGGGATTGCTGCTTCTGTCTCGCATGTGTATGCACAAAGGGCTCAAATTATGCTGCTGCAGATAGACCTCATTCAAGGAGAAGGGTGTTCAGACCCCATTTAACATATCATGGACTGCATGATATTGAAATATTAGAGCAATATAGGGTTGATAAGGAACCACTACAGAAACTCTGCAACCTCTACAGCTCCCACATCAGACCCAGGGAAATCAAAGATAATCTATACCAGTGGAAACTAATAAAAGTGTATCATTAAGGATATTAGTTACTGGTACATTCCAGATATCCACAGGGGATATACTAGGGATGTCACAGGCCTCAGGCTCCAGAACATTGCATCAGAGTCTTAATATTATGCTAGAACATGCAAGGAAGTACATCCATTTTTAATGTACACCAGAGGAAAGAACAAGAACAATGCAGGAATTTGATACTTTAGCACATTTCCTTGAAATTTTGGGGGCCATAGACTGCCCTCACACATTTATAAAAGCCCCAGCTGGTGAACAGGAAAGGGCATGCATCAACAGGAAGGAGTTTTACTCAATTAACCCAGGTTGTCTGTAATGCTTGAGATATCATCCTCCATGCATGTGTATGCAACCCAGGTAGTTATATATAGCATTTCAGTTTTACACAAGGTTTGCTAGGGGTGAGGTTCCACAGGACCATCTTCTGGGTGATGCAGGTTATGCACTGGAACCATGGCTCACAACACCCATTATAAATGCATACACACCCACAGAAAAAGAATACAATGATGCCTATGCTCAAACTAGAAACATCATAGAGCATGTGTTTGGCATGCTGAAGTCACACTTTTGTCTAGATACATCAGGGGGTGCCCTGCAGTAAAACCCAGGCACCTGTGCAGAAATTATTGCAGTCTGCACCATGTTGCAAAATGTCATCATGAGAAAGCAGCTGCAATAAAGATAGAAAGGGCCAGGACCAAACATTCCTGGACCACAGGAAGGGCCAGACCCTCTAGCACATACAGACAAGGATTCTGAGGGAGAACCTCCAGCTGCAGAGGGAGCCAGTAGATCTAGGCATGCACAATATGGCCTTGCCCTGGCTAAGAGGCAAAGGATAGCACAACCACTCACCAGTGAAGGAGTACACATAACAAGCTAAGCACATACAAATATTAAAACTGATGCCAGACAATGTCCACAAACTTTACTTCTCCATGAAATGGCTGTGTATGGATAGCATCAGATAGACAGTCCCAAAGGGCATAACTCATACCTGCAGTAATGTCAAGGTAATTGTGGAACCTGTAATATATGAACAAATGTGTAAGAAGATAAATGTAACTGATATACCTGCATACTGTTAGTCATAAATGTACTCAATAAGAACTTAAGTGAGGTGTCCACCAATGGAATTATTGGCTTATAGAATGATATCTGCAATATACAGCTATGCATTGTACACAATAACCAGCATCAAGCTGGTCACTTACCCACTGTACACAAAACAGTCAACAGGATAATTATATCACCAGTTTCACAAGTCGAGCAATAAGCAGGAATGCAGTCTCAGTGATTTGAATGCATGACTTATGATACTAACTGAAACAAATCATTCTGAAAGGAGCATGTACAAAAACATCCCAAATATTCTTATGTAGTATATATGCATGAAAGGAACGTACTGAGAAACACTCATTTAACTTTCCACTCTGTGCACCAGTCATATGCAACTTTAAGGCAAATCCAAATGAACAAAAGGGATGGTACAGTCATTATTATTTGCACGGGGTGGGGAGGGGGTGGGGACATTAGGCCAAGGCTGACACCAAAGTCGTGAGTGTATGTGAGTAATAAACACAGAAGATTCAGTAAATTAGGAAATATCTCAGTGCCACTAACAGGAGATGTATCCCAATCAACATTAAGATTTGCGTAGCTTGCATGTATGTGAAATGGTATGGGCAATATTGTGAAATGTGTGTGTGTGTTTCTGCATGAACACACTCAAGCTCTTTGCTAGCATTACATCCTGGTATGTTGGACAGGTGTGAGGTGTGCATGACAGTGCTGTCAGTTCAGTGTCATCACTCCCAACTACATGAACTGTCTCTGCTAGGAGTTGCACTGCCACTTCCACGTCCCTGATTCAAATTGGGAGTGCTACCTGAACATGAGTAATGCCGACTGGATGAGCTCTCTTCATGACTACATCCAGTATCATGAGTTGTGGTCTACCACATCTGGGTGTGGACACCTCAATTACTGCTGGATCACTGGAAGCAGTGCCACTACTGGATGGGTATCTGGCATGGACAAATCTGCTAACACCAGAGGATGTTGGGGCTCTATGGGCACATGGATGCCAAATCTCCACCAGCAGATGTTCCATCACAGATACTGCCCTATCCAAGGAGTTGCCCCAATGTTTAGGATTTACACTATCTCTTCCAAGGCCCTAGTGGAATGTCTCTGTGCCTCTATGATGGACCTATACATATGTCTGGTAGCACCCTCTGGCACCTCTAACAACTCTCCTGTGTGGGCCATATATCTGGTACTCTTAAGTGTAAGCAAGGGCTTGGGAGATGAAACATTTACAAGCAGGGGCCTTGTCGATGAAACATTTACAGGTTGTCTCTGTCCAGCAGAGACATAGGTGCCAAGCTAGATATGAATTTCCTGTTCCCCATCCAATGGTCTAAGTTACACGTGAATTGGGTTAGGGAGGAGCTCTATTTTATATGGATGGGGAGCCTGCTTTAGAGATGGGGTAGTCCCTGGGATACATACCTGTCTCTCCAGCAGGTCCTATTTATATCACAGACAAGGGTTAAGTCTTAGAATGGGTAATTCCAGTACTGTTTGTTTTGTGGATATGCAGGAGGACCATCAGAGTGAGGTCTGACAATGCCCTGTATGCCAGGCGTAGATCTCCCCTCAACAGCCTGTAGGAGACAGAATACAGGGATTGGGCTTTGAGGTGTTCTGCATAGGACATTTTACTTAAGGTCTTTAGTCTTTTAGTGAGGAAGCTCTGTGAATGTTCCACTTGTTGGATATGCCTGGTTAGGTACATACCAAAGGGGGCATTGTACTCAATGATAGGTCTAATGAATGCCGAATACAATGGAACAATGACTTCTATATGTACCTGCAACCACCCTACTTAATCCTTCCCTCTCCCTATAACCACTTTACCACTAAGTCTGATCTATAAGACCTTTCTTATTTCTATAACTTACTATATCTATCTGATCTCCCTTCTACACCCTCCCTCAAGATCACTACATCCCTCCTCTACTACTTTCGTCTTCTGCACCATCTCTTCCTCTGATTTGAGGCCCCTTGTACATAAACGTTTCTCTATTTTTTTTTTACTCCTGCGCTAATTTCATCTTCAGATCTGAGGCCCCCAGCACATACACAATTTCTCCTTCTAGCTACTAATCTAATAATACCATATTATTTTCAAATGATTACCTATAACCTTATTTCCCTTACTGCATACCTCTTGGATTCATTATCATTGTTTTTCCTTTTACAACCTTATTATTATATTTTTGTATATATATATGTTTAATTCCATGGAGTACATTATTTTTTTTCTTATCCATTGACATTGTTTGTTCTGTATTATTGTAAACTTGTCTCTACTTGTATGTCTGTTTGGGGCTTTTCCCCTCGGGTCTCCACTGAAAAAGGGTAAATTCTTACCCAGCTGGACCAACCCGGTTAACAAATGCAAAATAAATAAATACATAATAGATGCCATACCTTTGTTTATAAGTTAAGCAACATAGAATGAGTTCCTCACTACTGTAGACATGTGATGGTCAAAGGCTAGATTACTATCTGTGTGTATCCCTAAGTCTCTGACTACTGGGTCAACTTTAAGGGGTGTGTTGTTAATATGATAGTTACCAGGGGTGGAGGAGTTCCTGAAGGATACTATTATATATTTCTTGGCATTTAGTTTTAGTGCATGGCTCTAACACCAGTTGTTTGTGTCAGCCATCCTGGAGAACATTTGTTTCACTGTGGGATTAAATGACAGCTCCTAATTCGCAATCATCTACAAATTTAGTAAGCCAAAGACCATTAACATTGGCCTTCACTTCAGAGAAGTAAATGCCAAAAAGAAGCAGTGCAAGGACCAATCTCAAAGGGAGTTCACTTGTGACTGGGTCCTGTCATTGAGCCAGTTGGTTATCCATTGGGTGACATATGGATTTGTACCTAATCTCCTGAATTTGTCAACAATGCCTGAGTGAGGTATTGTGTCAAATGCATTGACCAGATCAAGGCAAGCACTGTGAACCATTTTGACCTCATCTGTTGCTTTGGTGACCTCCTCAAAGAAGTCCACCAGGTTGAGTAGGCATGACCTGCCATTGATAAAGACAAACTGGGTTGAGACCAGTGTATGAAGGTTTACTGTATCATTATTGATCATTTCTATGATAATTCTTTCCATGACTTTGCATAAGAGACTAGTGAGACTTACGGGTCTGTAATTTCCAGGGTCTGTAGATGGCCCACCTTTTTGCAGAGGGATGACTGTTGCTGTTTTCCATTCATGAGGTATGAAGACTGTTTGGAGGCTACAGTTAAATAGCAATTCTAGAGGGCCTGATAGGTCATGTTTCGTGCTATTTAGAAGGCATCCCGGAATATTGTCTGGGCCCAATAAGGAAGTGGTCTTGGCCTTAGAGAGAGCAATAAGGACCTGGTCCCTTGTGATAGCAGAGGGAATTATATTTGATGGTATTTCCTAAGGGAAGGTTGAGGGGGGGGGGTAAAGTTGGAGATAAATTTGTTGGCCAGTAGATTTGCTACATCTTCTGGCTCAGTATAGCTGGTTTCATTTACAATGAGCTCTTCACACATTGTGTATTGATTTTGATGTTGCAGACATAGCTAAAGAATGCCTTGTGGTTGTCCTTGGCCTGGGAGGCCAAATTTACCTCAAATATGCCTTTGGTAGAATTTATTTGCCCTCTGAGTTGTTTGTTTAGTTTGATGAGAGTGCTTTTAGCCTGCTGGATGCTACACCTCCTAATTTTTGCCATTTTTTTTCTTCCTTCTGTCATACAGCCTACTGATTTTGTAATTTCATCAGGATGGCTTATTTTTTAAGTTAGTTCTGTACTTTTTCCTGGTGAGTACAGCTGCCTATATGCAACTATTAACACGCTTGTATAGAATTTCTGTGAACAGTTCTGTGTATGCAGCAGTATTGCCAAATTTTATGTGAGCTTGAAATTTTGCCAGGTTATCACTTAATAGCAGGAAGTTAGCCTTAGAGTAGTTCCTGAATACTCCAGAGTTAGCTGGGGTCCAGGTTATATTTTTACTTCAAAGGACACCATTTTGTGGTCTGACCTTACCAGGGAGACATTACACTAGGGGGTGTGCAGCACTCTCCCTTGAGGACCAGATCCAGTATGATTGTACCCCTGGTTGGTGTATTGAAAATCTGGTCCAGGGAGTTTGTGTTTTCAAAATGCAGGAATCTCTGTGCCTGTATGTTTGGTGTCATATAGAATTCCCAGTTAATAGTGAGGTAATTAAATTCACCCATAAATATGGTATTCAGTTGGATGGTGAGTGTTTCCAATAAATTTAAATGCATGGTATGAGTTTTCTGGGTCATAGGGGGACCTATAGCTTGCAAGGAAGTGGTATTGGATTTTACCTATAGTGATTTGAACGTGGAGTAGCTCAAGTGCATTGTCTTGTTTGATCAGCCTTGAGGTATATTTATTTTTGATGTAAATCAAGACACCTCCACCTTTGGTCCCTGTCTGTGCAGTAGGTGGTCTAAATGTGTGGAAGGCATTATAATCTTGCACTGTCAGTGTGCTCTCTGTGGCTTTCAACCATATCTCAGTGACAGAACAGAAATCAGCATTATCTAGGGAGAAGAGAACTTCGAGGGAGTGTATTGTTTTGTTTAGACTGTTAGCATTGAGCAGTAATACCTTTAGATTTTCTTGGTTTTGATTTGCTATGTCAGAACTACTTTCAGTTTGGCATTGCCAGAAAAAGGCACTATGGGGGAAGAAAATCTATGAGCTAATATTTTGCTAATATTAAAAAGCCTAGAAGGGATAGGTACAGGCCATCCCTGATAAAGCAGCATGGTCTGTTGACCATCTCATTCCATGCTGACAAATATTGCACCCCCTTAGAATGACACCAGAAATTAAGCCAATTATTCGTCAGTCATTTTTTGTTCACACTGTGGCATCATCCTTAGAGAAGGTAAAATGCTGCTGAATGCTAGGTTCATACCAGCCTTGGATACCTATTCCGAAAGCTCCATGATGTCTCTCTTCATATAGTCAAGGGAGGTATCTCTCAGGTCCTTTACACCCACATGGACTATGACTGAGTAATACTGGTACTTGTGGTCCATTGGCTGAATAGGTTATCACTGTCCCTTCAATGGTGTGATTTTGACTTGTGTGGAGTATGAATTCCTTTGTGGTATGTTGAGATGATGATCACATCTATAAACTTAATTTTTTTATCTTGACAATGGTTCGAATCCTGCAACTCTGAAACTCTTATTGCCTGTTTTTATAAATCTCTTTCATGTATATGTGTTCCCTATGTATCTACCCCCTCCTGTTTTATCAGCTGTGGTCCTCTGGATTAGCACAAGATCTGGCAACAAGCAAGTGTAATATGCGATGCTAAATGGCATTTCAAGTATTACTGCAAAATGTGCTGAGTTTTTGCCTTATACCACATTGCTATGGTTAGCTTAGTGAAAATAGCAATATATTCGCTATGCTACTGTAAAACAGAGTTTGGGTAATAAACTGTGATACAGTTACTGTTCCATATATATCATACTGCTGGATATCACATAAAGTGTAAGAGAGTGTACAGTTGATATAAGTGTAATGAATACTGCTGCCTACCTAATGTTTTATTGAACATGTTGTGTTTCTTACAATAGGTGATTGAAAGCTAGCATAGCATGCACTCCTCTGTGGTGAGCTAAGATAATCAACCTTTCTGTTAATTTTTTATTTCTGCTGCCAAAGGCTCAAATCCTGACATATGTTATATAACAATGCATTTTTTCTCCATATTAATCTTACTTGTGTAAGTATGTGTTACATCTTTTATCAAAAAATACCATCCTCATGTCAACATCATATTTCCAATTTTCTACACCTTTTTAAACAGATGTTTGTAGATGTATTAGTTCTCATCACTCATGCACCTTCTCTATCCCTTTATCAATCACTTAATGGTACAGAACAGGACACATTCTAAATGAGGAAACAAGTAAAGCAAACACAGCATACAGGTATTCATATATGTGCCATAATACAAAGTAGTATGTGTCTCTCTGGCTCTGTGTCCCTCATTACCTGTTCTGGCTCATCACATTATATTGTAACATATTTAGCAGGCTGATGGATGAAATGTTCATCTTTATCATTTGGCTGCTGTCCTTACTGTAAAGAAGCAAAATGTCACACTTCCCAATGCATCCTGCCCTACACACATAGTTAGGATATGCGCTGTTTCATAACAATTATTTAAAAATACATACCATCTTTGTCATGTTTAACAAATTGTACACTCAGTTAAGTTGTGATTTCCCTTGAAACATGTCTGATACATAGTAGGTATAAAAACATTATTTCAATAGGCATTACTGAAACAATTTGGGCAATCAACATATTTAGGACAGTCATTCATATGTAGTCTTACAGTCATGACCAAAATTACTTATGATAATCACATTCTGACAACCTTTGTAAAATTACCTGCTTACTGGATTCAAATCCTGATTTAACTCAGATTTTGCATTTAGATCACAAAGTTTACACCCATACTGATCAACCATACTGAATTCCTTGGTATGTACCGGTTTTGAGAGCAAAATAATGGGGTGCCATGAGCAGCCTCCTTCATTCACGAATTTCCCCATAATTTTTTTAATTTCCCCCTTCTGACGTTGTAGCTGATGTCATCATGCACGGGGGCATGTGTGATGATGTCAGCATCGTGAGGCAAATTGCCAACCAGTAGGAATTTGGCTGAGTGTTTACCTCAGCTCAGTCTACGTACATTCATATATTGATTAGTTGAACTTACTGGGTGGGAATCAGGATTTCTAAGCTTTCTTCCAACTAGTGAATGCTATCTTGCACAGTGCACTTCTAGTGTCCCACTTGCCACTCCGAGGAATCTGGAGTCCTGACCCAGAGTAGCTAGGAATCAAGAAGGACAGGTGAGGTCACTCTAGGTACAGTGGATGAGAAAATGTTATCTCTGAGACAGTGGCTCAACTTCTTCCTCCTGCAGATAAATGAAAAAAAAATGCTACTGGTCTGCGACTAGATTTTTATCATTTATAGCATAGCAGGGCAGGCTCAGTAGCTCACTGTCCAGATTTTTGCAGAATGCCCAGATTTAATTATGACTGTCTTGGAGAGAAGTTGTTTTCTCACATAGTGTTGCTTCTAATTGCTTGTTTAGTTTTTGCTGGTTGTTATTTATTTACTTATTTTCTAACAGAAAATAGTATTTCCAGTATTAGTAAAATGTTTTATTTTGCAGTTGCACTGTTAAGATGTGAGAAACATGACAAATAATTTTTGCAATTTGAACATGTTTGTTTTTCTTGTTTTTGTGTGTATACACCACAGCAGTAAAAAATGTGATGCCACTGGTTGGTATTGTGAATGTACCAGCTGGATTACTGTAGGTTGTCCACGCAAATAAATTTCTCTAATTTCAGTGTTAGCTGATGAAACAAAATTGTGTCTATGCATTGCCGTGGATCTGTAGACTAACACCAGAATAATTTGCTCTGTCAGTCACTCTCAGCATCAGAATGTGGGACAGAGCCAAAAACTGTGTGTCAGAAGAACCACATCAGGGACACTTTTTAAATGATAGAATCGCTGATGAGGAAAGTTGGCAAAAAAGAGTCCATGATTTTCTGAAGTCAAATAACTACGTAACTCTAAGGAATGTCATTATGTCATGATTATAATCCACCACTGATTTTAGAAGCATAGAGCAGTACTGAGACAAAAATCAAGGTCAGCTGAGATGTACGCTTGCAGAGTTTGCATTATACAATACTCCCTTTTGTAGTTAATAAAAACTCAGGTTGTAAGGACTGAAATAGTTACTTTCACATAAATGACTGTATTACACTATTTTTATTTTTTTTTGCCATTAAGTGGGGTGTAGTCGTTGCCTCGTTGTTTTCTGCCCTGTATATTAGTGCAACCAAAAGCACTTGATTTATTGGTGTCAATAAATAAGCTTCTTTCAATGTGTAATATGTGCTCATGTGAATGGTGGGGGGGGGGCTCATAACATGGGGAATGGTCCTTTCAATAAGGTCAGCTAATGAGGTCTGTGGCTGTTGAATGCTGGAATGCTTTGGTTCACATCTGCAATCTTTACTAACTTAATTTTCATTAAACTTTTGAAAGGTGGAGTGTGACAGATTGGGGAAATACTCATCGTTTTCCATAAAATGAGCTGCAGAAGACCACCTGCTAATGTTGTTTTCAATGACCAGTATATGGCTTACATTGTTTTGTTTGCAGGTGTAATTTTTGTTATTTTTAAGGTGGAATGTGTATTAGTTTTTAGTTGGCATGTACACACCACAGGAGAGGGAGATAACATTTCTGGCTGTGACCCCACAACAGATTTACCTAGAGGATGCAGTGCTGGGAAGTTGTAGGCACACGTTAAAATTTGTTGGGCATTTTTCCTGTTAAGTTATTTATTTATTTATATTTGTTGACCGGGAGTGTCCGACTAGACATAGGTCCATTTTCAGTGGAGGCCCGGGGAGAAAAGCTCCACAGTTAAAATAAACAAACAGTAGTTACATTAGATTACATAGCGATTAACAATTTACATAGCAATTACTTACAACATATTTACAGATGAAGAACATAGTACATCAGTAGACAACTAGAATCTTTATCTGTGAAGTACATAACAGACATTAACAAATGTTACAAGAAGAAGTTCCTGCTGCATAATAAGTACTGGCTTATGAGCATCTGAGCTTGCTATAATCAAGGTAGTTAGTGGAGTGGAAAGAAAGGTAGTGGTTGGATGGGGAGGGTGATATTAGAGTGGGAGTTGCAAGGGCATAGCCAGCATGTTTTTAGGTGCACTTTTAGTAAAGTTTTGAAGTGGGTGCATGATGGTATGGAGGTATTTGTGGGTGGAAGGGAGTTCCATAATTTGGCTATGGTGCAAGACAATAGTGCTTCACCAGCAGAGTTATTAGTTTTAGTGATCTGCAAGTGATTTTTGTTGCTGGATCTTAGTGGTCTGGTGGTGCGATAGGGTTGGAGTAGATTCTGGAGGGATGGGACATTTAGTGGATGATTTACTAGTTTGTGGGCAAGTGAGAGTTGATAACATTGAAGGAGGTGAGGGAGTTCCCACGTGGGGAGGTGAGGGGGTGCGTGGGGGTAAGCAATGCGCACACAGGTTAAGCAATTCTAAAGCTAACTCTGTGTAAGGATATGTAACCGGAGGTTAGCATTGCTAACCCTCACGCAAACCTGCTTACAAATGCTCACTGTTAAGTTAAAATATATATCAACAGTAGGAGACTTTTTGTATCCTAGAAAAGATTACAAGTTTACACACATTGTCAAGTGAGACTGTACTTTATGCCTATATATGTAGAATGTACATTTGCTAACTGCATTGCTTTCTTGACTTAGACATGCATCAGACAAGCACCCAGATTTACTATTCTTCCGTGCAGGACTAGCTTAGTCCTGCACGGAGGTGGCCGTTTAGGAGCAGGACGGCAGCGCGTCATGCATATTAATGAGGTGCACTACCTGTGCTCCTAATCTTACACAGAGCGAGTAAGAGTGCAGGGGGCGTGTCTGAGAGCAGAGCTCTCAGAATATACACGCCCTCGCAATGAAGAACAGCAGAAAGGCCCAAGAAATGAGTGAGACCGCTCATTGGTGACCACATATCCCTACCAATATTCCCCCTGGTGTACAACAGCAAGTAAACACAAATAATATGTACAAACCTGTATTTTTTTTTTTAAATCCAATTAAAGCTAACCTTAGGTGCATGGCTTTGCCCATCGCTTAGCTATGGTTACTGCAGCTTAAATGGCTGAAGAGGATAACAAGGAAGATGTATGCAAATGAAGCAGCATAGCAATAGTATAGTGGGCAGAGCATTCTCCTTACGAGCAGGCATTTCCCGTTTGAGTCCCACTGCAACACATTTTATTTTCCATGGCAAAGCACGTTATGACCAATATTTTTGTTGCATAACCCACTAAATAACATATATTTATGAACTGGAGTACTGCATTAAATGCACATGTGAGGTGTCAGTGTCATAATGAATAAAGCACCAGTAAGTTTAAGCACCAATAAGCAGTAGTAAACATATTTAAACACTAGTAAGCGGGTTTAAGCCCTTTTGCTTGGGGGTAAGCAATGCGAACACAGGTTAAGCAATTCTAAAGCTAACTCTGTGTAAGGATATGTAGCCAGAGGTTAGCATTGCTAACCCTCATGCAAACCTGCTTACAAATGCTCAAAAGTGCCAAGGACCCTATACACCACAGTGAAGTAGTTAACCACCAAGCCATCACAGAAGTACAGAAGAATGAGGTATCAGTAAACAAGTCTTCACTATAGTAAAGCCAAACTGAACCTGAGAAAGGGATCAGTATACAGACATATATGCCTAAACCCACTTCATAACATAAATATGTGAACTGGAGTAAAGCAGTAAGCCCAGAAGTCAGGTGTAATTCTACTAGAGTGTTGAAGTCCCCAATAAAACACAAGGACCCCATACAGTGTATGTACACATGAATCATGGATACCAGGCATACATATAAGGTGTAATGAATAATAACTCAATGCCAAAAAGGAATTATAATGCAAAGTCTAATGTAAGCAATGCTAAGCATTGCACAGGCCAGCTTAGGAGGTGTAAGCAATGTGTAGGCCAGCTAACTCAATGTGCCCAGTGTTATACCCCTTTAAACCATGCCAACCCTAGGTAAGCAGGTTTGCCCATAGCCTAGCCTTTTCAAAACCGGCCAATCATGGAAAAGTGCGGGAAATTGGCCCTACGTAAACCGAAGAGGCAGGAATACATCTCATAACTGGTTGTAGCTTCCCCTTGCAGGCACAATGGCAGTAAGGGGAGAAGGTGTGCTCTTTTGGGTGCAGTGCTGGTGCATCCAGGAGTCCAGAGTCATGGCAGGACTCCTTGTCAAAGACCATGATCAGAGACTGCTGCAGGCCAGCACCAGGGCTTCCAATATAAGGCGGAAGCCTAGGACCGTCTTACCCGTGACCTCACCAGTGCCACTGGCATACCCCAAACTGGCGAGCAAGTCAAGCATCACTATGCCGACCTTAAGCGGTGTAAGGGTGACCTCTTGGACCAGTGGATCCAAAAGGCTAGAGTGGCAGGGGGATGTTCCACTTGTGTGTAAGTATCACCCCACTATGTGTGTAATAATTGCCAGCTCAGGTATAGCATGGATAGGTATGGCTAAATATTCCTCTTATGTCCCCCACAGCTGCAGTGGAGCGGCCCGGGAATCAGGAGGTGCACGTCAGTCACCTGGCGAGGTTGCGATGTGAGGCAGGTCAGTAATACTCATGCATTTACTGTCATAGGAAATAAAACTAAACGTAGTAGTAAATCAGTTGCCTGCATAAGACCTGTATTGTTCAACGCATGTACTGCATACACTGGAGAATATGGTAGGAAGAGTCTCATATAGTATATATATATAAATACAAACATAACAACCTGACAATAAAGGTCTAACTGCTGGACTGCATGTGTATACTCTCGTATCATATGGTTATGTAGATTTGCAATCATGTAATAGTACTGTTGTATTAAGCACTGTTACCCACACCATTCCCCATACATTGAATGTGCAGGAATGCCTGTATATGACTGGTGTAATCCCCAGAGGCCATTTAGCACAACTGAGAGACACATAGACAGAAAACAGGGAAAGTGCAGACAACAAAACCCAAATATCACATGCAACTGAGATATGAACTGTTGTTTTGTTTAGCACACACAGCCATGGTTCGAATCCTGCCAGTGGTAGTATTCTACATACAGAATCATACCCCACAACTGTACAGATATGTCCAGAATGTTCAGTAAAGTGACCCATATCTGTTCCCTATCAAACTGTCCCCCTGAGAAATCAGTGGAATGACCCCAGATGTATAGGCAGCAAGCAGGAAATACAACTGACTGACACACATCTATGAGAACAAAGCGAGCACACTACCAACTCCCCAAAACCTTTTGAGACAAAGAAGCCACGTATGTCCCATTTACACCCCAACTTGTCAAGCTGCAGCCAGAGTGTGTACAGTAAAAGAGTGAGATGTATGTGCATAATAGTAATGTGGATTCTGGTACTGTGTGTGGGAACATTCAGGTAGTGCTAACAAACATTTCTCCCACAGGTCTGCCAGATACCAACACTGTGCCGAGAAATTCAAGAATGATACCCTGTACTGGTACTGTTTACATTGGTATTGTATGGCATTGCGACTGATGCAGTTGCCCTGAATAATGAAGTAGTACACATCACTGTCACCCACACTGTCCTACAAAATATTACTGTCTAAGAGATCTGTATAAGAGTGTTGTAATAGAAGGTCAGAATGCAAAAGCACAGGGGATTAATAAGACAGAAAGCAGATAGGAGATATACAGCAATATCTATATAGCAGACACAACTGTGATAGACAGTGTTTAAATTGTAGCAGACACAGCCGTGGTCTGAATCCTGGGAGTGGATGTAGGCTGCATACAGAATCATACCCCGCAACTGTACAGATGAGGCCAGAATGTCCAGTATATGGGCCCATATCTGCTGCCTGTCCCCATGTCCCTCTGGTAAGTATGTGGGATGATCCCAGATGTTTACCCAGCAAACAGGGAATACAAGTGATTGTCAAACATCTATGAGAACACACCTGTCACTGTAGCAACCCCTGAAACTGTTAGGAGAGTAATATTTCAAGTATGTCCTATCTACACTCCCATGTTGTCAAGATGTGACCAGAGTGTGTACATTAACAGAGTGAGATGTATGTGCATAATACTAATGTGTAATCTGGAAGTTTGTGTGGCAACAGTCAGGCTCTGCTAACAAACACTGCTCCCAGAGGTACATCAGATACGGACACTGTGCTGAGAAATAAAGACCATTATAACCTGTACTGGTACTGTTCACTCTGGTATTGTAGGGAATCGTGAGTGTTGCAGTTTCTCTGAATAATAAAGTATCACTGATCACTGTCACCCACACTGTGCTACACAATATAAATGTGTAGGAAAGCATGTATATGTGTGTGTCAGGTCACTAAAGGTGGAAGAGGGCAATATGCTAGATATGTGCCGGCACACCAGCATGTGGTCAACACATGACCAGAGTCTGTGCAGAAAGAGCTGGATAGCTATGTGCACAACATCAACCTGGAATCTGGGAGTATGTGCAGAAACAGTTAGTTAGTGATAACAAACATTCCCCCACAGGTATACTAGGTAAGAGGTGTATACTGCAGGTAAAACCAGTTCATGGGTAACGATGACGACAGCCATATCACTGTCCAAACTAAGGCTATAGGGTAGTGTAGTAAGACTTGTAAGGTACAGATAACAGCACTGACTAGGAAAGTAATGTGGACTACAGGAATATACTAGTTGGCAATTGACATCTTTCTCTCCCCCCACCATAACTCCAACAATAATCAACATACCCACCCCAACTGGTATGTAATGACACCTATGTTCTGATAATGTCCAATTGTTTGATAAATATTTTAAATGGTTCCCATGCATGTGCTATATTGAATTATTCCAACATTGTTGGCATGGTGCCATCAGTGTACTTGCATGCTGTTCTTATTACCACTGTGGTCCCATATATGCATGTGTTCTGTTTGCTATGCAGCTGTTCCGTATCTGGTCTCTGGGTTAATGGGAATATCTATGCATGCTGTTATACCTAACCCTGGAATGTGTTGACTATTACTAACCCAGATATGATGATGAAATCTAAACACTATAGCAATCTTGGGAAGGTTGGTCCCAATGGACCCACCTATCCCACCTCAGCTGGCTGTGGCACCAGGCACCAGCATGTCTGGGGCCCAACCAAGAACCTCCATGTCTGTTGGTCCTGCACCACCTTTGGGTGGAACCACCTCAGGGGATGGGGTCACCCTCTCCCCGGGAGCGGGCACGGACAGGCACCTGTCACCTGTCGCCAGGTCGGGGTTATGGTGCATAGAGAGATCAACCAGCAGCTTGGTGATCTTCTACGCCAGCTCGAGGGCCATGTGCCACAACTAGAGTGTCAGTCTGGCTTTGTGCCTCAGCCCCCAGCACAGCCACCATCAGGGTTGTGAAGGTGCAGTGGTGACTGCCCATGGGTGGGGACCTCAGTCTCACTATTTTCACTACGGGGCTTGTGGGCTTCCTATTTTCCAACATCCCTCCCCATCAAGGTGTTTGCCCACCGCATGTGTCATATACCATCCCTGTATGCATCTTGTTTGTCTTGTCTGTTAACCTACCCAACTTACCTCCCCAAATATACCTACTACCCCTCCCCAACATCCCACTCTCACCTGAAAAAAAAACAAAAAGGGCAATCTGTTCCCACAAAAAAATCTCACCCCATATATAGCTGTCCATTTCGCACACGTGTCCACTGGACACATGTAATCCGGTCTAATTGGCATCACAATTTATTATCACAATTTATTATTGTTGTCCTCACTCCCTCCCAGGGGTTTGAGTGTCCAAATCTACCTCCAAATTCAGTGTATATGCACAACTGTTGCTGTAGAAGAAATGGGCAACTATGGACCTTCCCTACACCCTTCCTGCACATCCCTGGCTAGTTTCCCTACTGTCGTTCCCTCTTTGTGCCCCTTTTTTCACCACTTTCCTATCAACCCTTTTTTGTTTTGTTTTAAAGAAATTAGTGTGGGTTAAGCAGGAGTAAGCACTTTTAAGCAGCAGTAAGTGGGTTTAAGCCTGTTTGCATGAAGGTAGGCAATGCCTACACTGGTTAAGCAATTTAAAAGCTAACTGAGTATAATAATCTGTAACCAGAAGTTAGCAGTGCTTCCCAATGTGCAAACCCATGCAAACCCACTTACAACTGCTCAAAAGTGCCTTAATCATTCTGTATCCAATGGCCCTTGTTCTGCCCAGCAACAAAATAAACAGTCTCTGTAAGGGTCGAACCCAGGCTCCTGCCCACCATAGCCAAAGTGATTTACCACTAAGCCATATCAGATATACATAAATGCGATGTATTCACAAACATATCATCCAGCCCAGTCATTCAACAGTACAGAGAATGTATTCCAACATGTAGATGTATGTGAGTGTGTAAATATATTAATATCTAAACAGATGCAACATATCACAATGCTGTTATAGGATGCACCATGGGGATTGCTGGAGTGTCCATTCCCCAAATGTGTATTCCACAGTAAATGACATCAGCAGGATTGCCAAAGTATTGTACTGAGTGTGACTAACCTAGAAAGCATTGCACACACAGTTGCCATGATTTGGATTAAATACCTACCTAACTAGTTCATCACACTACAGCAGTACACAGTTATAGGACACGCCACAGAAATTACTAGGCTACAGCCTTCCAAAAGGTGTATTTCACAGTGGATGACATCAGCATCCTTGCCAAAGTAAGGCATTCAAATTGTAGTGAGCGTGACTAGCCTAAAAAGCATTGCTCTCTACACAGATGGAGACAGACACACATACAAACACACAGTTGCCATGCCTGAGATTAGAACTCCTACCTAACTAGTTTATCACACTACAGCAGTATGCATTTATAGGATGTGCCATGGAGATTACTGAGCTACACCTTTCCCAAAGGTGTATTTCAAGGTGGATGACATCAGCAGTCTTGCCAAAGTAGGGCATTCGAATTGCAGTGAGTGTCACTAGCCTAAAAAGCATTGCTCTCTACGTAAACAGACACACACACACACAGTTACCACATCTGGGATTAGAACTTTTACCTAACTAGTTTCTCATACTACAGCAGTGCACAGTTGCAGGATGTGCCACGGAGATTACTGGGCAGCAACATTCCCAAAGGTGTGTTTCAAAGTGGATGACCTCAGCAGTCTTGTCATAGTAGGGCTATAGGGATGGCAGTGTGTGTGCATGAGCCATAACCCAGTCATCTAGAGGTTGACACACCACATGCGGTCACACGCAGGGTTATATTCCACAGGTACGGGTATACAGCTGTGAGATGACTACTTCCCTGTACAGTCATGTTGCACAGCTAGCACTTGCACCACATAGTCTGTAATGCTGACAGATACCGGAGGCTAGCATGTACAGTGAGTGACATCTGAACCTCATGTGGTTGTAGCCATTTGGCTATGTGCTGGGTGGGACAGGCCTCATAATGGATGGCTCCTTGTCACAGTCACTCTCTTCCACACATCTATGTACGTCTACTTTTGGCTTATTATAGTGTGCTGTCCTTGGATATATGTCTGTATTCCTATCCACTGTATGTGCAAAGCATGAATGGTGCATACTGAGGAGTGTCTGCACTAACATCTGCAACTGCCAGATATGTCTAGTCCACTGTTGTTTTCAGACATGGGCTTCATTTGTTTAAGTGTGTGAGCATGCCCAGTATGGCCTTCTGTTTTGCATGTGTGGATTGATTCCAGGTAGTTTGTACTCCAGTGCAGACCTTTGTGTTGTACACCTACAGGTAGCAAATGATTTATGCAGGGTATTCCTTGATCATTTGGCAATATGGTGACAAAGTGTGCAGGGGTAGTGTGTACTGTAGGTGATTGTGTCTGTGCTGCTTCAGCTACATGGTACTACTGTTAGCAGAGATATTCAGACATGTTTACTGTTATACACTGTGATGTATTCTGTCCTCATGTACTGTGAGTTGGACATTCCTGCTCACAGTGATGTCTTGGGGGACAAGGATGACTGCAGCTGTGTGCAGTATTGTGGGCAGATGCTTACATATTCATTGTAGGTTATGGCATCCTGGTGGAGGAGCTGCAGACACTTGCAGCTGGGTCTGTGTATCTGGTTCAACACCTTGGTACAGTCCTAGCAGAAAACTTGTACATCCATCAACATGTCAGTATGGCCTTATATTGCTATGGCAATACCTCACAGCTGTACCGATTTGCACAGGGGGGGGGGGCACACCTGCCTATTTCTACATTTCTTTACAGGTTTGGAGGGGCACACCTGACCGTTACTACATTTCTACGCTGGTATGGGGGAGGGGCACACCTGACTGTTTCTACATGTCTACAGAGAAGAGAAGTAGGGGGAACACCTGACTGTTACTGCCTTTCTACATTGGATTGTGGGGGGACACATCTGACTGTTTCTACATTTCTACACAGGCTTGTGGGGACACACCTGACTGTTACT
Organism: Protopterus annectens; assembly: GCF_019279795.1. NCBI lineage: Eukaryota > Metazoa > Chordata > Ceratodontiformes > Protopteridae > Protopterus > Protopterus annectens. The sequence continues at coordinate 395,142,900 of NC_056726.1, forward strand.
ACATTTCTACGCAGGATTGGGGGGGGCACACCTGACTGTTACTACATTTCTACACAGGATTGGGGGGCACACCTTACTGTTTCTACATATCTACATAGGATGGGGGCACACCTGGCACATGCACACATTTGCTATGACTGTACTGGTATGTCAGGTACTCCATTTCATTCTGTATTCTAACCTATCATACTGACTAGAGGCATATCAGTGTACTACAGGTCTTAGCTTTGGTTGCCCTACATATTAGCATCTGACTTCCTACCCTGCAGAATTAACATCCCACTGCCTGACCTGCTGTAGTCTGTCTGTGTAGGCCTGGGGGGGGGGGTTACCCATAGGCATCATTCAAAGGCCATAGCACAGGCTCTGTTTGGGTTTGTCTACACCTGTCCTGCTGGCTGTGACTGTTGTTGGGTATGTGAGCCTCCCTGACTGGCATATATGAGTCATAAGGACACACATGTTGCCCAGCACATTTCCTGCAGTGGGTTTTGTCACCCTGTATAGTACTGGCTACTATGGTGACTCCAATATGTGTTACAGATGTCATGGTGCCACTATGGGTTTCTACTATCTGCTGCCATAACATTCAGCCACTCAATTTCGTTGCATGCTTACATCCATACCATAGATACAGGTAACAACACATTCTACTCCATTTGGCAATTGGTAGGTTGATTGACTTACCTTGTAGGTGTGCCAGGACTGAGGATGGTGCTGGAGAGCTGCCTATGTCAGATGCCCATAGTACACTCCCTATATATGACTGAGCACAGGTAGTGTCATGTTTGACATCCCTTTTACTGTATGTGTGAGTCAGAGAGAGGTGTCATTCCCTAGGTCCCTACTGTGTCAGTGTATGTGCTATGCATTGTCTCTTGACCACGGCCTTGGCATACTGGGCACGTCTCCATCTGCCTACTGGGGCAGGCTCATGTTGTTCCTCCTCCGAATCACTCTGTGCCTGTGCAGGCCTTGGCATTGGTGGGGGGCTGTGTGGCCCTACCCCATGCTGTTCCTGCTGCAGCTGTTTCTGCAGGATCAGATTGTGTAGCATGGCACACACCATAACAATTTGGGTACATGTAGCAGGTGAGTACTGCAAGGCTCCACCAGATGTGTCCAGACACCAGAACCATGACTTGATCATCCCAAACACATGCTCTATTATAAGTCTTGTCTGTGCATGTGCCTCATTATGGCATTCTTGTTCAGGTGTGTGTGCATTTCTGATGGGTGTCATCAGCCATGGCTCCAGTGTGTAACCAGCATCCCCCACTAGGTGGCCCTAGGGGATGTCTCCACTGGCAAATCTCTGGTATAGCTGCTTCAGATGCCAAATGTGGGAATCTTGATAGCTTCCAGGATAGCCAGCACACACATTTATTATAATGCCCTGGGCATCATAGATGACCTGGCAGTTGATGGAGGGGATGCCCCTGTGGTTGATGTAGGCCCTACCCTGATCACCGGGTGGTGCTTTGATGCATACGTGCATGCAGTCTATAGCAACCACTACCTCAGGGTATTCTGCTATTTGGTGGAAAAGATGCATATTGCTGGCCAACACCTCACGGGTGTTGAAAAAATATACGTGCTCACCGGCATGTGCTGACATGGTATCCAGGAACTGGTGGAATACTCTGGATGCTGATGCCTGTGAGATCCCCATGATATCCCCAGTTGAGCTTTGGGAGGTACCTGTGGCTAGATTCCTAGGCCTACACATACCTTGGTATCCACTGGGATGGGTTCACCTCGGTGAGTTAGGTGTGTCAGGTTAGACCGGCACAGCTCAACAATTTGCTGTAGGAGGTCCCTGTCCACCCTATAGTGCTCCACGGTCTCCAACTCATGTAGCCCCTGGTAGGTTACCCTGGGTCTGTACATTCTTCTCCGTCTCCTCACTGTGGGTTGATTGGCAGTATTCACATCCTCACCACCCTCAGCCTCCTGCACATGTTGTTCTATGTTGCCTGCTTCAGCCCTTCTCATTTTGTAGGTTTGTTTGTTAAAAGTTCCCCGCTTGTATACACTGGTGATGTAGAGTGTGGGAAAAACCAGAGGGGAAGCTGTCTGCATAGTTTATAGTAGTGTTCTGAGCTGGGCTGGTCTGCTGCCTGTGTAATTGGCTAATTCTGATACATTTCACCTGCCAGCTATGCTAGTTCTCCTTGATTACCTTACTAATGCTGTTTTCCCTTCCCATTGCCTTCCTGTTTAAGCCAGGGGCACGCCGTGCAAACACAGTGCTCAAATGTGCGCAGTGCTGCTATTACCTGGTTTGACTTTCTTTTTCTTCCTTTAAAAGCCGGTGCACGGCACGCACACCCGCTTAGACAATGTAAAGAGTGCTAGGCAGATTCAGAGACACACCCTAGCTGTGCTAAGCTAGGAGCAAACCCGAGCCACAGGGCTCCAATCCACTTACAGTATGCCTGACATACACCCCCATGATATCAGCTAACTCCTAGGCTTGCACCAAGCTATTCCTACTCTTACACTGTTCGGACCTGACTAGCATGCTGGGGAAAACTGGGATTCACTATCATTCCCCTCATTTGCATAGGATTGCCTGCTAATGCATAGTTACATGTCTCATGCTGAGCCTCCTCCCTTAGCAATCACTACTCACTGGCCATGTTGTCTTCTGCCTGCCATTGACTTGCATGGCAGAATAGTGATTTTAGTTGGAATGCTTATTTTAGGTTTATTTTATTATTTTTCCCCCGTTCCCATTTGCTCGCCACTGCCCTACGCTTAAACAGCCGAGATCAGCTAAAAATAATAAAAGTTGATTTTTTAAATACTTAGACTGCTTGCAATGCCAATGGCCTTATACTTGGTCATTGGCATGCTTCCTGACTGATATGCAGCCTTTATTTGGAGCTGTCACAGCTCTGTTTTGGATTTTGTAGAAATGTACCTGGTTACTAACCGAGTACATTTCTGCAGATTGCACTAGTCCTGCACGGCCTGTTGCAAGCTTCCTGGATCATAAATTCACCTCATTTGCATGGATTCCTCCTGAAAATGGGGTGATTTGCATACAGGGGCTTTGTCCATGCAGAACTAGTGCAGGAGCGCTCATGCACACCCCCTGCCGGCTGTTCTTGGATCACAGAGCAGACATATCGCCTGCTAGAGCTCCTGCACTGATCCTGCACACCATGCAAGGCATACAGAATCCGGGGGAAAGTCTGTGTCAGGACATCTGGCTTGGAATTATTTTGCTTTAAGTTTTTGCTCTGTGCAGACTGCAGTTTTGAAGGATTTACTTTTACTGGCCACGGGACAGATTTTGTTTCTTGTGATTCCCACACACTGCATTACTGGATATGTTACAAAAATGTCACTGGTTACACAGTTTTTGAAGATGTTTGATGATCCCATTAGTTTCCTTTGCAGGATAGTGAATTTTTACAAAGTAATTTTGAAATTGTCTGCTATATAAAACAGCAAGTTTTTTAAATATCTGTCATCTCTGTTCTACATAGGTTCATAGGTTGGTACTAGGCTATTGGCCCTTGGGCCTATACAATTCTAACCATAACAATTCCCTGGCTATTTCTTCCCACAATATTTACTTCCCTGGACCCTTGTCTAGCAGGGTGACTGACGTGATCCCCAGGGTGAATTTCCTATCTCCCATCCAATCATCAAGGTTCTTTTAGAAGAGGGCCAAAGAGGTGCTCTGTTTGACATGTATGGGCAGTCTGTTCCAGAGTCTGGAGAGTCTCTGGGTCAGGAACCAGATTAGATGGGAATTAAATTACATCAGCAAGGAATACATTGCTATTTGAGACTTAGAATAAATGGTCAGATATTGTTTGGCAGCGTTTTTGAATTGAGTATGAGAACAGATAAGATTCTTTTTGTCCATTGTAGAATTATCACTCTAAAGCTGAAATTATGTCAAAGGGTGGTTCTTGATATGTTACGTAAAGATCACAAATCATTTGTTTTAATTATTGCTGCATTTTAAGTATACAGTTGCTATAACACTATCATAAATTGCAGCTTTAAAAGTATCAGCTGCTAATATATTACTTTTATCCATAGTTGACATATTATTCTAATATACATGCATTATAAGGAGGATTCTTCCCTAAATGTGCACACTGCTATCCCAGATTCTTGCTGTTATCCTTTTCTACTATTCACCCCCCCTATGAAGTCCCATCTAGAAGATGCCCTGTGATTGGTTTACATGTTATGGCTAATGGGTCGCACACTGTTTCTTGTTTTTGCTCTATTTAATTTCAGCTTGCTGTAATTTGAAACACTACTGATCCGCTGTTTATTTTGTGTTTAATAATTTTGTCTATTCTTCAGTTTGTGTTTAAAAGTTGGTATCCCACACTTCCATTGGAGTGGGCAGGGTTACATAATTATGTATGCTAATTTTATGTTAATCAGTGTACAGAGTTTTGGCCAGTTGTACCTCTTTTTCATGGGCCTTTGTCCAGACTTTTTATGATTCCAGGTTGAGAGGTATGTTTACACATTGTGCCACAGAGAAAGTTAAGTAACAAATGAATTTTCTCCATTCAGTACCTCCCAGTGTGCTGAAGGACACCCATTGTCTCTAAGCCTGTTTGTACTACAGAAGGTTAACCAAATTAATGTTCTCACTTTTTTCCTTCAGCAGTGAATCCTGTTTGTCACCTAATGTCATGCAAACAGGGAAAGCAAGCACAACAATTAATTTTTGAATTAAGCTTTGGCCCTATCATGTCAAAGGTAGACGCCAACATGTAGTGTGTATATCTGCAACATGTTAGCATAAGACATGTCTGTTCTACATTTAATCAAAATCAAAACATTTCCTCTCTGCTCCTTATTTGTGCAAAGGTTGTCAGGGAGCACTACTAAACACTGTTACTTCATATTGCAAATGTAACCCCTCAAAGTATAATCATGCATGTGCTATAACTAGCATCTGCACAAATAAGTTTATATCTTTGTGCTTTAGGAAGAGATTTTGATCAAGGATAAGTATTGTTACTGGATTGTACTTCTTCATTATATGGACACTGCTTAATGTACCCAAGTGACCTGCAGTGAACTGTGTGGTTGACTGACCACTTTATTCTGGACAGTTAGGTCTGCACTGCAGTACTTATACTTGCAAATACCACATAGAGCCTTGGCAGACATACTTTATCATTACTTAGCCCTACTGCACTGGAACGTTACAAATTGTTTTTATTGACAGTGCACCTTGCCCATGCATCAACAGATACTACTGGTAATATCAGTAGCATTCATTAAATACTGTCATCACAACCTGATGATCCATGACTGCTTCATAGTGCATCCTGTGTTTCACAAGTTTGTGTGTCTCATGTACACATCATGTAAAACAGGTACATGTCAGTCTCAGTTATGCAATAGACATTAATGACAGCATAGCTGACCTAAGTCAGCAGTATGTATTTATTATTGATTATAAGATTGCACTTACTTCTTCGTATCAACAAATATGGCCTTGCCCAAATCTTTAACAACACAATATCTTCTCTGACACAGAATGAGAAACTAATCCAATGTATTCTGCACTGCCACACTACAGAAGTCATAATTCCTTGGTGGCACTTGTATTAAGTACAGTGTCCTCTAGATTGTGTAACCTTAGATAGGTAAGGGGTTCTAATCTTACAGCAGTCAACTTGTATATGTGGGTTGTATATAGAGTCATGTAAATATGACCTTTACATACTGATGGCCTTACTGAAATAACATTACAGAGAAGCTTTTACACTGCAGGGTGAGTCCACATAAATGTCAGACCCTTCTCCCATCTTCACTGCAACACAATGCTGATGACATCCCCTATAAATTATACTTTCACACTGTAAACGTCAGACTGCTGCAGTGGTGTTTGCATTAAGTACTGTATCTCCTAGACTGTGTAATTAGATAGCTAGGTGGTTCTAATCTCATGACAGTTAACTTGTGTGAGTGATGGTGGAGCATAGCATCACTGGAGGATTAATTCAACAGCTGTGCTCTTTTGATTCCCACTCTTGAGAAACATTTACATGGCAGATCAATCCCACATCCGCCTTTCTCTCCGTCCACTAAAACATACTGTTTGCAACACCCTGATGAGGTGAGGTCATCATTTCAATAATGCACTCTCACACCACTAAAGTCAGAACTTTCCTGTAGCATGTGCCTATAATACATTTGCATGTTGATTTTGTCAGTAGATAGGTAGGGAGTTCAAATACACCAGTGAGGAACTGATGACTGCATGTGTACAGATTTAAATGGATATAAGAGTGTCTTACACCTCTTATTATTGACATTTATAATCCCACATGGCTGTAGAAGTCATTTTTGCACAAATTCATCTCCTGTGTATGAGACAGCTGGTGTCATCCCTCAAAGATGCAGTGTGACTCACATGTAGTCAGACTTCTCTGGTGCATGCCTATAATACACTATAGTGTAGGCTGCATCAGTAGATAGGTAAAGAGTCCAAATACATGAATGACTATCTTCTCTGAGTGTTTCTTTCTCTTACTGTGCAGAACAAATTGCAAATGCATATATAATGTATATCTATACAGAGTACTGTGCAACCACTTTTTAGCAGAAACATCATGATATACTCAATGGTGATGTCATCCATCAAAATGTGCAGTGTTACAGTAGTAAAATAAATTTCTAGTGGTGCTTGTGTTTCAGCAAACCATCATTAGCTTGTGATGTTAGTTCAAAGCCTAAGGTCACTGCTTACAGTCAGTGTAAGTGTTGTTAACAGTACTGTCACCAACATGGGCTATGCTGACATGTAGATGTTGTTTCCCCTTGCAACAATTGATTCTCAATTTCCTTTTGAAAGGCTGTATTGGAGACAGATGCTGTCATTTGAATAGATTGTCCTTACATACCAGTTATAGGGCAGCCACGGTGGTGCTGCGGATAGCGTTGCCACCTCAGAGCATGAGGTTCTCCCACTCGATCCTCAGCTGGGGTGCCTTCTGTGTGGAGTCTGCATGTCCTCTCTGTGGCCGCTTGGGTTTCCTCCGGGTGCTCTGGTTTCCTCCCACATCCCAAAGACATGCTGTAGGTGGATTGGACACTCTAAATTGGCCCTAGGTGTGAGTGCGTGCATGTGTGTGCCTTCTGTGGAAGGTTGGACACCAGGCTGGCAACTCGACACTGTAAAACTCCACTGCCAATCATGAGTGGACAGGTGATCTGCTGTGGCAACCCCTAACTGGGAAAAGCCAGAAGAATAAGTCTTTACATATCTGTTATAGTGAGACACCTCCTCAGGACTGAGGATATGAGATGATGTAATGTACGTTGTTGCCTAAGTGAGGCATGTGTTCCAATATGGGATTTATATCCACATTGTACATAATTACAGTTCTAGCACCACAGTGACAGAAGCAGATGGCTACAGGTGTGTTTGGCTATACCTAGCATCAGGCAATGTTGTCTGACATAATACAAGATTATTTCTATGTAATTACAGGGACACATATTCTTTGATTCATACACATGATGTAATGCTTTCACATAACCACATATGTGACAATTGGTGATGCATTTTTACAATGCACATTCACTGATTCCACTAAGGTGTTGATTTCCCAACACATAGGCAAGTGTTCTAAACCAGCATTGAGTGACTGTAAGCATTTGTGGCCTTAACTGTTCTGCAGGAATGACATCCCCCCTAATTCTACTGTGTACTTATAGAGTGGTAGAGGCCTCCCCCATCCATTATAGCAAATAAAAATTATGGGCAAAAAAAATACAACTGAATTAATGACTTCACGTAAGTGGAGCTCAACAGTTGGGATAACAGTTCCATTCTAGTGCATGATTAATAGCCATCTTGTTAGTTGGAGGATTTGTATAGCTTGATGTTCTGTTCTAGCACAGAAATCATTTTGTGTGAACTTACTGGTATCACACAGCAACAATTACATCATATCAGCCTTATCCCTTGATATGTTGCATGAACACACATGAATGTAGCTTTGAAGTTTATGGCAGTAGACATTTGTTCTGCTAATGTCATGGTGGGAGTGCTACTGTGCACATGTAATGAGTACTGTGGTGTACACAAGAGTGCCCCAATTCTTGGGTGGTACATGCGCAAAAATACAGAGAAACCTTCCTTGACTAAGGAACATTGATACAGGATTGATCACAATTGCATGTATATGAGCACAGGATCATAAGATGAACACTAGAACTGATAAATTAAAACAAAAAAGAATGGAAAACATCCAAACCACACTCAAGTTTATTAAACGTTAAGTGCTTCCATTAGAATAGTATCTGCCTTTATCAGAACATACACATAAGGTAAAACATGATTTATATAGATAAAATTAGTTACATGACATGAAAGTCCCTCCTCCAATCAATTTTTAAAAAGAAAAAACAGTAATAAAAAAACTTTTTTTCCATCACCTTGCCATGTCACAATATTTATAACCCATAAAAACCTACAAAGGTAAACATACTAGAACTCAGTTTTCTTAAATAATAAATACAAAACACACAAAGCTTTTTAAGAAAAAATGAATTCTGCCTTAAGTTTGGGAATACTATTCATGGATATAGAATCGTTAAGCCCAGGGAATTCAGTGGCATTGTTTCTCAGTTGCCAAACCAGCTCTTTGTATTCTAATAATAATTCATGTGGCCCGCCTCTTGGATCAAAACTAACTTTCTCAATACAAGAATATTTAAATGAGTGTGTAGGGTACTTATTAATGTGCTTGGCTAGCGCATTCCTGTCATCAAATTTTTGTATGTCATACTGATGTTGATAAATCCTGGTCTTAAATTTATTCTTTGCCTCGCCTATATAGAATGAGGTACATTGTTGACACAAAGCTATATAAACTACATTGGTACTCTGACAGTTTAGCCTTTGTCCTGTGTTAATATTTCTCCACCTAGGAATCAAACATTTTCACCCTCTTTTATAAACCTACATTGTTGCAGTAGCCACACTTACTCATACATCCTACCTATATTCCTTTTCTTGACTTTTCAAGTATAGATTTGAAACATAAATCTTTTTTATAAACTACCACAGGATTGTGTCCAGTCTTTTCAAGAAAGTCGTTGTCTCCCCTAAATATATTCCAATTGTGGTTAATAATACTTGTTATGCCTTCAAAATGTAAGTTATATGGTAGGATTAAAGCTCTTTGGAAATTAACTTTCTTCCCTCTGCCACTCAACATTTCATCTCATTTAACAAATTGTTGTCAGTGCCTAGTAGGGGGACATAAAGACCTTCCTGTCTTTTCCTAGAAACCTCACTCAACATTCTGTCAAGGAAGGACATAGGATACCCCCTATTCAATAACATTTCCTTCAAAACCAGACATTGTTCCATAAACATACATTCATCACTCACCATACAGGCAAGTCTCACCATCTGGCCTTTCACCAGAGACTTCTTTTGATGAAATGGGTGATATCTATCATAATGCAATAAGGCATTATAGTAGGTGGGTTTTCTATATAAAGTAAATTCAATTCTCCCTTCTACCTTATTTTTCAAGATATTAACATCTAAATAATGTAGTTTATCTTCGTCAATCTCCATCGTGAATTTAAGGAAAGTTGTACTAGAATTCAAGTATTCAAAGAATTCATGCAGCCTTTCCCTCCCACCTGTCCAAAAGATGACAATGCCATCCAAGAAATGCCCATATAGTGTCCAACAACTACTAAATTCTGAATTAAAAGTGTATTGATTTTCCTAATTTGCCAAGACTATGTTAGCAAAGGTGGGGTCACAAATTGCAGCCATTGCTACTCCTTTTAATTGACGAAACAACTGTTTTTCAAAGATTAAAAGTAGTGTACTCCAAACGGAAAAAGCAAAGTTGTAAAAAAATGAAAAAATAAAAAACTGGTAAAAGCGCTTAGTCATTTGGTATTTCTGTGTTTGTTGGCGTATTAAAAGTGGAAGACTATCGATTTTTCTCTGGTGACTTTTTTATTTTTTCATTTTTTTACATGTTTTTCAAAGATAATGAAGTTATTCCCTAAAACAAGGTCCATCAATGTCATAGCTGTCAGTGCTTTTTCATGATCTACCATTGGGTGATTACACAAAAATTCATAAAACATTTCAAGACTTCCATATGGGGTATCACAGAATACAGGTCACATACATCGATGCTTACAAACAATAACTCATCTGAATACAATTGATTAGACACTTTTGTTAAAAAATCCCATGAACCTTTAAATATGTAACTGTGTTCAGATAATTATTTTATATTGACATCTATATACTTAGCAAGAGGAAATGTTTTTGAGGCCTTTGCATCAACAATAGGCCTCAATGGCAGATCATTTAAACATTTATGTGTCTTCAGTATACCAAAAATGGTGGAGATCCTAGGGTGAAAGACCTTTAGGAATTCACAGTTACCATGAGTAATCTGGTTATTTAGCATCAAATCTTCTAACAGTAGGTCAGTCCTATGGTATGCAATATTCATTTTGTTTACTGAGACTTCCTCATAAGTGTCACTGTACCAAACAGATAAGATTTACTGACATACTCATTTACATCCATCATCACTAGGCCCCCAACCTTGTCAGGTTTCATAATCCTGACTTGTTCCAAACTTCTGATGCCACCTAATAATTCGCTCTCTTGCAAGTTTAAATTATTTGTGACATAACTGCCCCTATTCTCCCCACAAAATTCCTGATGTCATTTTCACACATTTTTTCATAAATATTTATCAAAGGATGTAATGGTGGGTTGAAAACACTGGGTCTCCTACAAATGTTAGTGCCCTGTAACATATTGTTCCCTTGAATAAACAACCCCAAGTTTAATTTTCTCGCAAATACTTTAAAATGAATAATCAATTCATCCACTCTTGCATGCCTAGCAGGCACAAATGTCAACCCTTTGTCAAATAGGTCGGCCCATTCACATGTAACTTCAATAAAACTATAATAGAATATTTTAAAATCACCAATCTTATTTAATGCCATTTTACAATTAGGTGTATCATTCACCACCTGTAAATGCCTCTCCCCCTCCCCCTGCCATTCCAGCAGTTTGAACATCTCCTGTACTGGTTCCTCTGGGGGTACACCACATTGTTCTCTTCCACTGTCCCTGGTTCCTGTCTCTGCCTCTGATTCATAAGTCTGTCTTACCTCCTCAGAGGCTGTGATTCTAAAGGGCTGTTAGATTCAACATCTATTTCATCCATTTCAGTGGTCATGCCATCACCCCCCCAAATTAACATAATTATTGGTGCTATTAATATTTACAGATGGGCACCTGGGGTGGCCTTGGATAGGCTCTACAAGTCTCATAATCCCTTTTGTCCCTTAATAGTTTATCAGCCTTTTTATTTTTGAGCACCATTATTTTACTTTTTATTTCCTTGAAAACATTTAGGTAATCGTTAGTTCTAGACTCAAATAATAGATCGTTCTTCAAATTATCTAATATTTCAATAGACCACAATTCATCTATTTTTTACCATTGTGATATACTAACAAATTCAAAAGTTTACAGCCTTGTTTGTTAAATAGCTCAAACAACTCACTGTGTAGAAGAAAAAGTTTTTTACTACTGTTTTTTTCTTTTTAAGAATTGATTGGGGGAGGGACTTTTATATCATGTGACTAATTTTATCTATATAAAACATGTTTTACCTTATGTGTATGTTCTGATGAAGTCAGATACTATTCTAATGAAAGAGCTTAACGTTTAATAAACTAGAGTGTGTTTTGGATGTTTTCCATTCTTTTTTGTTTTAATTTAACAGGATCATAGGATCATAAAAGGTTACTAGCCTAACAGTCCCAGGGCCCTTACAAGCCTAGCCAATTTCAACCCATGTTTCCAAGTGTGTCTGGTTTAAGCAGACACTACAATTAGCACCTATTGTCCCTGCTAAAGAAGGAGACAGGTAGAACTCCTGGGATGAATTTCTGGTTACCCATCCAATCATCCAAATTACACTTAAATAGAGCCTTCAAGGAGGTTTTGTTTAACATGAATAGGAAACTTGTTCCAAAGGTGGGGCAACCTCTGTGAGACAAATCTGTCTCTCCAGCAAGTTCTGTTGATATCATGCATACACAATTAATTGCCATCAGTCTGACATGCTGATATGACATTCATTATCAAAGACCCTTTCTTAATTCGCACAGTAGTTTAGGTTGTTTGTGACAATATCCATTACTACCTTCTGTGGCAGATGCCAACAATATACAGCTCTGTGGAATAAATCACATCACAGTGTGGTGTTTGCATCTGTTTTATCTATCTGCACAATAACTGTGTCAAGCAGCAGTGCTTTATGCAAGGGTATTACATATGTCACACTCTGTTCCCACATTTGTAACACCACACACACCTACATATGGGATGCATAACCATTAGAATATTAAAGTGCATAATTCCCTTCAAGGGTGATCCTCCTCATAAATGTGTTAGGCCTATTTCTGTCACCTATGCAATTAATATATATCTCAGTGGTAACACTGATGACATGGGTTAGATTCTTGCAAAAGGAGATTGTGGCTTCGGAGCCATTTATATTTTCCAAAATGCTATATTGACAAAATGCCCGTTATGCAAATATCTGATAATGTATGTACTGTCCTTGCTAACTGTCATAATAACTCAGCATATTAATGACATTTATATCTTATGTAATCCCCTCATTACAGTGTTAATTTGTGTAACTGTCATATCAGATAAAGTCATGTCAGCTTTTCTTTACTTATATTAGTTAATTAATTAATTAATTTATTTATTTGCAGTTTGTTAATGGAGAAAGTATTGTTAATGGAGAAAGTATACTAGGCCATGTTGAGCCCATTTTCAGTGGAGGCCCAGGAAGAAAAGCTCCACAGTACAAGAAATCAACACTGTACAGGAAAAGTAACATCTTAAAGTAGAATTATACAATTACAAAAAATGGGTCATTAACACATTATAAACAAGTATAGAAAGTGAAAAGTGGAGGCTCAGGGAGAGCCTGTTTACAAAATGTAGAACGTAACATCATATATTAGCATCATAAAGTTCAAAATTTATAACTAACCAATTATAAACATTGTTTTTACTCAGCAGTTAGACAATGGATACATACAAATTTAAGGATATTTTTCTCTCAGGATGCTAGACAGAAGTTAAGGCAAATATAGCAAGGAATAAATGCAAGTATCGTAAAGAATTAAAAAGTTTCATTGGGAAAGTTTATTAGAGGATTGCGTGCAAGAACAGTTCCAGGTAGGGGATAGGTAAGAGTGTAGAAAAGATTCAAAATTGACAGTGTTTTTGGTAGTTCTGAGGGATAAGGGGAGAACATTCCACTTTTTATCTACGGAAGAAGAGAAGGGAAGTTGTCCAGGAGGCTATTTAGGCTTGTGAATCAGGAGTAAATTCTTGTTTTCAGATCTAAGGGGCCTATTAAGGAGGTAAGAGGTGAAGACAGAACTTAGGGAGGGGCAGTCAAAGAGTCTGAAGATGAGTTTGTCAGCAGTAGTAAGTTGTAAACAGTCGAAGTAATTTCAGAGCTACGGACAATTTAGTGAGTGAAGTGCTTTACAGTGGTGGGATGAGTATTTGGAATTTGTTGCTAATTTAGACATCTTGTTGTAATAAGTTTAAGCTTGGCTTTTAGTGAGGTTTGGAGGTTGATAAGTAGAGGAGAGCCATACACAAGAGAGGGGAGTAGGTAGGTTGAGGTGAGATTTTTCCTAGAGGAGGAGGAGGTGTTTAGGTGTGGATTGTGTCTGTAAAGCAATCCAAGTTTTTAGTATTTTTTTTTTTTTTGATACAGTAAACTCTGAGTTAACTGGCACCCATGGGGATTGTTAGATGCTGGATAACTGTAGTTTCTGGTTGATTGAGAGTTACTATTAAAAATAGGCCTGACTAATAGAATCCCCTATACTATTTGTTTAGTTTGACTTGTTCTTAGGTTGGGGAGAGAGAGAATTTATTCCTATCTTCCTTTTTAAAATTCTAAAACTCTAAAATATAAGGTATGTCTCTGTGGAGGGAAAACAGAAAGAGCAACACATGAAAATTGTACTGTATTTCTTCGATTTATTTTGCTGGTTGCTTGAGAGTACTGGTTGCTTGAGTTCCAGTTAAATGAGAGTTTACTGTATTTTGTTGTACATGGATATCAAAATTTTAGTTGTTCATCTATGACTACTCCAAGCAGTTTTGTGTGGGGGGACAATTTCTATTAGTGATTTATTCTGGCTATAGATATTGAATTTGTCTTTATGTAATATGGTAGATTTGGATTGGGTAAAAATCATGATTTTAGTTTTTGCTTGGGCTCATTGCTAGGTGGTTGTTGAATATCCAGGATTTAGTGGTGGAGAAAGCAGTTTATGTTTTGAATAATAGATCAGAAATTGAGTTGGCTGAGCAGGCTATAGTTAAGTCATCAGTATACTGAATTACATTGGCATCGGAGATAGGGGTGTAAAAATTATTAATAAAGATATTGATTAACAGGTGGCTGAGTATAGAGCCACAAAAACATGTTGAGCAGCAAAAACACACAGAGTAAACAAGCAAGCTTAAAAAAAAAACACAGAGAAAGTGAAAACACCAACTGCATAAAATCCAAAATTGTTGAACACTCCAGCGCCTCGGCTAGCAAGCCTTTCACAGAGTTAACATCACAGTAGCACAAGCTACACTTAAATAGTATTACAGTGTGGGTTAAAATTTATTCCCACATCTCTGCCATGATTATATGTCTGTATAATTGAATTGTGTAAACTGTCTAGGAAATTACATTTGTTGGATTATTTTGAAAATAGTAAGATTGTGTCTGAGGATGCCCCCTCCATTGACACAGATGGATAGGATGGGGAATATGAATTTTTCTCATGTAATTCATCAATGGATTCATATGATGACATTAATGCTTATTGTCTTTTAAATACATCTAAGGTACCATATAGTAGTAATTTCATTCCCCTTTTGTTAATAATACCATTGAAGAAGTTGCATCTATGGTAAATTATGCTCTTGAGGTTAGACTGAATACCTTTAAAATAGAAAAAGCTAAAGTATGTTATAATTTGACTAAGGGTGAATGTAATGCACTGCAATGTCTTAGTACTAGGAGGGATATTGTTATCAAGCCCACAGACAAAGGTAAAAAAATAGTTGTGTTGCACTATATGCAATATTTTAATATGTGTATGGATCATCGTTCTGACAGTAATGTATATCATGTAACTAGAGAACATGAATATTATGCAGCTATAGATAGCTTTAAAGATTTGTTACATAAAGGTTACAGACTTGGCTACTTTTCCAAGCAGGACATGGAAGTTAAATTTAAGGTGAAAGGCAGTTGTTTGGCAAAATTTTACTGCCTGCAAGAAATCCACAAGAAAGTTTTCCCCCACCTGGAAGACCAGTTGTGACAGCTGAGAATTATTTTTTACATAATACGGGTCTATTTCTCCATACTTATTTGTTTAGGTATGTTGTTGGTTTAGACTCTTATATAAGAGATTCTTTTTATTTTCTAAAAAATATAAGTCCATCACTTTTCAAGAAGTTTTTTTTTCTGGCTGGTTCTTGATGTCAAAAGCCTTTATATGAGTATTACACATTAGGTGGGACTTGAAGAACTAGTCTAGTTAGTACTTTTGTTATAAAATTGTTATATTTGAGTTTAACCTATAACGTTTTTGAATATAACAACTGCAGCTATCAACAGATGCAAGGTACAGCAATGGGTGCACCCTTTGCACCCATGTATGATAATTTGGTAATGGGTTTATTTGAATTAGAGTTTCTTTATTGTTCTTTATAATAGATTTATTGATGATTTTTTTTTTGAAAGGGTGATGTGTGGCTAGTGGATTCTTTTGTAGCTTCTCTTCAGGAAAACCGTTTTGGCTTACAATTTGATGGCGCACGTAAAGGCATTTCTATTGTTTTTTTTTTAGATTTGGAATTAAATATTGTTGATAATATGATTATTACAAAGATTCACAAAAAATTTGATGATGGCACTCATTTTTTAGATAGTAACAGCCACCCCCCCCCCCATATTTTAAGGCTTTGACTTATAATGAGTTGCTCAGAATAAATTGGCTGTGTAATAACATTCAGTCTTTCAAGGAAGATATTTTGCATTCTTGTATAGCCTTTAAACAAAAGGGATATAGTAATGAATTAATTATCAATTCTTTGAATAAATTGTTGTGCTTGAGAAGGGGTACCACTAATGTGGTTAATGTTCCAGATGATATGAAATCTGTGAATAGATATAGGAGTCACACAAGGAATATTAGTGATAAAAATATATATTTTTTCACTACTTGTAATATTTATGGCATTGAATTAGTAAAAATCTTAAGATACTACTAGTCATTCATACATAAGGGGAAGTCTGGTATTAAGAATTTACCTGATTCCTTTTCTGTCTCCTAGAAGAGAGCCAGAAATATAAAAGACATGGTTGTTCATAATTTGTTCTCTATGCCCACTGAAATTTTAACTATTCCTTTACAAAATTCTGGTACATTTCTCTCTGGTAAATGTTCTATTTGCATTCATGTGGTCAGGACTTTTGATAAAATAAATGGCATTTTTTTCAGCCTAGGACTATTTTCTCCTATGTGTCTAAGGGAGTGGTTTGCTGTCTCTCATGCCCCTGTGGTTTCTTCTACATAGGAAAAAACAAAAGAATATTTAAAATCAGAGTACAAGAGCATGTTAGAGACATTAAGAATCAAAATTCGGATAGCCCTGTGGCATCACATTTTCATGCAGTACACTTGGGGTCTTGTACCAGTTTAAAAGCATGTATTTTAGAACAAGTTTTGATTAAGGATGATGTTGCACTTAAAAATAAACTGTTATATCAAGAAACAGTCTGTATTTTAAAGTTTGGCACTTTGGTGCCTCATGGTTTAAACAAAAAACTTGAGTGGAAGGCTTTTTTGTATTAAGTGTTAATTATTAGTTTGTGTTTAATTGTTTTAGTTAATTGATTAATGATGTGATATTTGTTATTTAACTGTAGCTTGTGCTACTGTGATGTTAACTCTGTGAAAAGCTTGCT
The DNA here is from genome assembly GCF_019279795.1 of Protopterus annectens. NCBI lineage: Eukaryota > Metazoa > Chordata > Ceratodontiformes > Protopteridae > Protopterus > Protopterus annectens. The sequence goes on from NC_056726.1 coordinate 395,159,996, forward strand.
AGCCGAGGCGCAGGAATATTAAACAATTTTGGATTTTATGCTTCTGCAGTTGGTGTTTTTCGATTTCTCTGTGTTTTTTTTTTTTATTTTTTTATTTTTATTTTTTATTTTGTTGTTTAGTAAACAAGCAAGCTTACCTATGGGCAAACATGTTAAATGTGCCAGTATAAAGAGCAATTACATTTGTTCAGAATTATATTTGTTCAGATAGTGTGACTGTCATTAATTATGACATACATAGTGCACAATTTTATTATTACAGAATTGTCTTTCTGACACAAGCAGCTTTAAAATCAAATATCTTAGTACAATTTAAACATTAACCCTCCCCTCTGACATCTTTCTGTATACATCTATTTGATTTCTGTGCACATTGTTCTCAGTACACTTTCCCTGCTTTGTAACCTATCTATTGTAATCACCCTTGCAACTTACCTTCCCCCATTACTTATTTCTGTATTTGTATGTTTCATTTATGTGCGCATTGCACTCAGTACACTTTCTCTGCCTGGTACAGGTTGCATTATTTCTGTTATGTAGCTCTTCATACTGGCTGCACGAGTACATTTAACAGGTTTGCCCATAGGCAAGCTTGTTTGTTTACTTTGTGTGTTTGTGCTGCTTGACATGTTTTTGTGGCTGCCAGCACTGTTGCTGGACATGTAAATGTGCTTGTATGTATGTATGTATGCATGTTGATCAACATGCAGATGTGGTAGTGCTGCCGCTCATTGTGCTAACACGTAAACATCATGCAGGCTTTGTGCAGTCTACTCGATTGTTCATAAATCCTGGCGTTTGTCTTTTAAATTATTTAATTTTGATAATACTCATAAAATATTCAGGAAAAACATATTGCCATAAACAATTGAGAGAGTTTTTTTTTTCTTTATTTTGCTCAGTGGTAATCCACTCCCATCTCAAGTTCAAATGCATGTGCTCCTTTGTTATAAAACACATTTAGTACTACAGTCCATTAAAACAGATTCTTCAACTGAAAAAAAACATCTCGATTTCTTAAGGGAAATAAATATATACAATATAAATTGAGAAAAGAAAACATTTATCATAAAAGTTTTATAAAGCAATTATGTCTATTCTGTTGTTATGTGTGATATATGAATGGAAAGCTTGGCTTCTTGAAACTAGTTTCTTACTCTCATGTGTAATAGTACTTTTGTGTCTGTATTTATCATCAGCTGGATTGATTTTACATTGTCCTTTTACTGGGATGTCATAGTGCTTGTATATATTGTTAAACAGAAGCAGGACATTGTGTTCTTGGCACAGGAATAACCCCTTGGACAGGCAGTGTTAATATCAAGAGTACTCAGTAGATGTTCTTCCTTTCTCTTAATTTAAAAATAATTTGTTCTTGATTTATGACAAAAAAGTATTACTGTGAGGTGCCACTAGACCGGACTTGTTTTTGACATCACATTATATACACAGTATAGAACAGATGTTTGAGCCCACACACACACACACACACACACACACACACACACACACACACACACACACACACACACACACACACACACACACACACACAGAAGAATACACACACATGCATATGTACATGTATATGAGGACTCCTATATTTCAATATAATGCGACTCCAACGTATGGATTCTTTGCATTCTTGGGATGCACTCAGGCTGTTACCAGTGTGACTCATTTACAAGATCACACTCTAGACCTCAAATTCCACCTGGTCATGCAGACTGTGCGCCTAGTAATGGAGCCAGTCTTATACTTAGATCACTGTTTCATCAAGTTATACTGGGGCTGTGTACAAAAGAACTTGATATTCAGCTGATTTATTACTGACTGTTAGAATGAATGCATTTATACTATGCTGTTCCTGCAACATACCTTTAATAGCTTTTAGTTTGGTCAACACTTGTTTTTATATATTCACCGATATTGAAAATACTCTCTGTGCAAACTGATTTCAAGTTTTGTGCCACTAAAAATGTAAAGTTTTGAACAGAGGTTAAACCTGTCGAACAAAGGAACAAAGTTTCTCTGTAACCACAAGTGTATCATGTTTATAAAGTAATCATGCCGATCCTGTTGTTGTTATGTGTGATATATGAATGGAAAGCTTAGATTCTTGAAACTAGTTTCTTACTCTCATGTGTAATAGTACTTTTGTGTCTGTATTTATCATCAGCTGGATTGATTTTACATTGTCCTTTTACTGGGATGTCATAGTGTTTGTATATATTGTTAAACAGAAGCAGGACATTGTGTTCTTGGCACAGGAATAACCCCTTGGACAGGCAGTGTTAATATTAAGAGTACTCAGTAGATGTTCTACCTTTCTCTTAATTTAAAACTAATTTGCTCTTGATTTATGACAAAAAAGTATTAATGTCAGGTGCCACTAGGCAAGACTTGTTTTTGACATCACATTATACACACAAAGTAGCAGAACAGATGTTTTATCCAACACACATACACACACACACACACACACACACACACACACACACACACACACACACACACACACACACACACACACACACACACTATAACCACAATCATATCATGTTGAGGCTGACTGGATATTTGAATAGGCAGATGTGATAATAACATTATCTAAAGCTCCACATCTTTTAAAGTTATAATCAGCAAAGAAATATTTTTGAATCTTTTAAACATATTTACATATTTGATAAATCCATAACAATCACAACCTTTAGTCAGTGAAATGTATTAAACTGTTTCTCCTTTATTTGATCAAAGTTTTTCTTACCAGGGTACTCAGATGGGCCCTAAGAGGAATCTAGCCATATATAAACTGGCTCTTAATTTAGCCTGCCCATAATGTCATCAGCTCATTAGTACATATACATTTATAGCTCTTCCAGTTTAATCAAGACTGTGAAAGCTGGCAAAAGTACTTAGCACACTGGCTGAAGTAAATCACTGTCTCCCTTTTGTTTTTATTATTCTTGTCTCGTATACAAAAGCACAAGCATCACAAGCATATTATTACACAATTCAGTCATAATCTTACCAAGGAAGATAGTACAGACGCCTTTCCATACTTAATCAGTCATGACTCAGGGATGGACATGACCCACACCCAGTACCTAACACAACCCTATCTTACACCTAGTGGGATATTGTTTTAACACTTCAGCTTCCTAAAATGTCTCCTTTATGCTGAGCACTTCCCTTTGGTTTAGGAGGGAGGGTGGGTCTATTCACTTTACTGTGTCCTGTGATGAAAGAGGCCTGTATCTCTTTGTGCCACTGCTTATGATATTGGGCCTTAAACCACCACTTTCTGACTCAGTCTTGTTCCCTGCAGAGCCTGAATGATACCAGTTCCTCCACTTTTTTACTAGCCCTGCTTATACCTGCCAGTCATAGTCTGAAATGGAGGTAAAAGCTGGATAGTGTAGTCTGTTACCAAGTTCCATTTGCCCTTAAGTACTCCCTTCCTCAACAGCACACAACTACACCATGCTGAGGCCGACTAAATATTTTAATGATAATATTACTATATTAGTTCACCTTTAAGTAAGGATGTTACTTAAGTTGTGTGTTTAAATTCAAGTGTTTCTGGTTGGAATACTGCTCTCTATGATAAATATAATTAGAGAATGGGCAAACTGTAAATCAGCACCCTGAATGGAGAGCAAATGATTTCCCGCAGGGTATTAATGTACAAGTAACGCTTGCTAAAAAAACGATCCTGCCGCTTATCAAGCTGCTGTGGAGCTCAGACTGAAACCTAACGGCCACCATTATTTTACACTTGCTAAGCAGCATTTTAACTGTTTAGCAACTGTAAAATAAAGAAATATATAATAAAAAAGTGTGTGTGCATGTGTTTATATCTGTGCGTGAGAGTAAGAGAGATAGATTGATTGAGCTACTGTTTTACACTCACTAATCAGCGCTTTTGCTATTTAGCAATTGTAAAAAAAAAAAGTGAAACAGGAAAAAAGTATGTCTATGTTTGTATGTGTGTTTATGTTGCTGTCTGCGTGTGTGAGTGAATGTGTGCATGAAAGGAGAAGTGACTATGTGTGTGTACGTGTGTGTGTGTGTGTGTGTGTGTGTGTGTGTGTGTGTGTGTGTATGAGAGTGATTGAGCTTTCCCCTGGCAGCTGCAGCATCACTTAAGAGATTTCTATACCTCTCAACCTCTTAGCACAAGAAATCTGGACAGAGACAAAAATAACGGGGGAACAAGGGACCGAAAATAGGGACAAATTTTAAATATCGCTCTTATTAACTTAGAAAGTTGCTAGAATAACAAGCTTTCCATTAGCATTAATTTTATGAAGCAAAGGTATGTGTGTGAGAGAGAGAGAGTGAGTATGTAAGATGACTACTGGAAGCAGCATCAGTAAAGAGGTTTGCATACCTCTGCACCGTTCAGCTGAAGGAATCTGGATAAAGCCTGAAATAAAGGGAGAACAAAGGCTCAAAAATAGGAACAGATTTTAATTACTGGTCTTATAAAATTACAAAGTTATTTAAGTAAAAGATTTGTTAGCATGAATTTTCTGAAGACAATAAAAATCTGAAACTCAAATGTATGTCATTATTTAGTAATGTCATCTCCAATGACTGCCAATGAACCAAACGATTTAGGAGTAAGGGACCAAAAAAAGTAAATAACTGGTTATTTTTTATTGTGATATATTTTGGATATAAAATGCTTCTTCCAACACCATTAACATATACTACAGCAAGTTTGAAACATAAGGCAAAGGAACTATTTTACATCAAAAATATATTAAAAAAATATAGTAATAAAATAAAAATATTAAGTAAGTAAAACGCAACAATTTTACAGAGAGCCCATTCTCTTAGAGCAATAATGCCCTCTAGGGTGTGTGTTAATGTGTAATTAATGCCCTTCCTGGGGTAAAGAGATCCTCCACCAACCCCTGGATGGGCGTTAATTACACATTGGGCCAGATTCAGGAAGGCTTACACGGAGTTCAAGAGTAGTGTAAGCCTCCGTGTAAGCCTCCCGATTCAGGTACAGCCCAAACCTCCGTGTAAGAGACAGCTAACACGTCTCTTACACGGACTGGGCGTGGAAATGCTCAATACCTCATTTGCAGCTCCAAGATATGCAAATGAGGTATTTGAGCGATCCACGAAGCAGAAACCAGTCCGTGTAACGGACGTGTTAGCTGCAGAAATGTACTCAGCTGACAACTGAGTACATTTCTGCAAAATCAAAATGGAGCTATGTCAGCTCCAAATAAAGGGTGCATATGTGTCATTAAGCATGCCAATGGCCAAATATGTGGCCATTGGCATGAAAAGTGTTGCAAAAATAAGTTATTTAACTTTTTTTTTTTCACGGGATTATTGTGTTTAACTGCAGCGCACACCCGCGCAAACGGGGTGCGCTACCTAAAACTGAAAACCGAAGCTTATAAGCCCACAATTGTGGGATTTATGTATTACATGGAATGTCAATGGAGGGACTTGCAGACTAAAAACAATATGGCCTCCGTTTAGTGGTTGTCAAGGGGGGGAAGCTCCGTGTAAGATATGTAACTAAGCATTACTAGGCAATCCTATGTAAATGAGGGTTACAATACTGAATCACACTGCCACATAGGTAATGAGCACTTTCTGAGTAGTGTAAGAGTTAGAGAAGGGGGAGGAACAGAGTAAGAGGTAGGTGACATCACGGAGGGAAAGGATAGAAAGAAATGTCCCAGATTGGAGGGCAATGTAAGGTAACAGATGACAGACAGACATCAGGGAGGGAGGTGTGTCCCAACAGAACACTAGGAAAGTCAAGAAATTGAGGGTATACGCTATCCCTACACTCAAAGTTTCTTGATATACGTGTATCTTGGCGCATGTGCGCCGCATGTAAGGCAGGTTCAACATGTGGGAGCGTGTTGCAAACTGTTTACAACGGTTTCTTGGCGTGCGTGTGTAAGGCAGTGTCTTGGCGTTTTAGCATGAATCAGCCTAGCTAACACCGTGTAAGGATGTGTGTAGCGTGTAACACTGTGTAGGGATGTGTTGGCGTTTAAGTGACTGTGAGCGTGTTTAAGCTGGTGTGCACATTGCTCCCCCTCAGGAAACGGAGAGGAAACAGGAAACAACCAAAATACAGCGAAACTGCCAGGGAATACTGCTGGAGTTAATTGGTGGAAACAATTACAAGCAGGCAATTACACAGGCAGACTAGAAGCCCAGCCCAGCACTTAAAACACAACAAAGAGCAGTGAAGGCTGTTTCTCACAAGAGATACTGCCAGAAACTAAGCTATCAGAATTGAAAACTGAAATAAAGCTGAACTCAGAGCAGAAATGCTAGGGGCTGCCATGGCTATTATAATCAGGCATAGGCGAATTGCTGAGGGTGGTGACAATGCAGATGCTGACAGACCTCCCAGAGTGAGGAGAAGGAGAAGAGTATACAGGCCCAGGGTCACCTACCATGGGTTACATGAGCTGGAGATAGTAGAGCGCTATAGAGTGGACAGAGAGCTCCTGCAGCAGATTGTTGAGCTGTGCAGGCCACACCTCACACACAGAACCAACAGAGGGGAACCCATCCCAGTGGAAACCAAGGTATGTGTTGGCCTAAGAATACTAGCAACAGGTACCTTCCAGAGACCAACTGGTGATATGATGGGGATATCACAGGCATCAGCCTCCAGGGTACTGCACCAGTTCCTGGATGCCATGTCACCACATGTCAGTGATCATATATATGTCCCTAATGACCGTGAGGTTGTGGCCAGCAATATCGTCTCTTCCAGCAAATAGCGGGATACCCTGAGGTGCTGGGTGCAATAGACTGCACGCACATACGCATCAAAGCACCAGCCGGTGAGCGGGGTAGAGTCTACATTAACCGCAAGGGATACCCCTCCATCAACTGCCAGGTCGTGTGTGATGCCCAGGGCATAATAATGAATGTGTGTGCTGGCTGCCCTGGGAGCTACCACGATTCCCACATCTGGCATCTGACGCAGCTGTACCAATCATTTGCCAATGGGGACTTCCCACATGGACACCTAGTGGGGGATGCAGGTTATGCACTTGAGCCATGGCTGATGACACCCATCAGAAATGCACACACACCTGAACAGGAACACCATAATGAGGCACACGCACAAACACGTAATATCATAGAGCGTGTGTTTGGGCTGCTCAAGTCACGGTTCCAGTGTCTGGACACATCTGGTGGAGCTTTGCAGTACACACCAACTACATGCACCCAAATGATCATGATATGTGCTATGCTACATAATATGATCCTGCGGAAACAGCTGCAGCAGGACCAGCACAGGGCTGGGCCAAACATCCCCCCACCATTGCCAAGGCCACCACAGGCAGGGGGTGACTCGGAGGAGGAACAACCTGACCTTGTCCCAGTAGGCAGAAGAGGCGTGCCCAGTATGCCCTGGCCTTGGCAAAGAGGCAACGCATAGCACATACGCTTGGTCAGTAGGAACACTGGGACTGATACCCGCTCTGACTCACTCATACAGTAACAGGGATGCCTAACATGACACAACCTGCTTCCAAATGTACAGGGAGTGTAGTATGTGTATCCGACAGAGGTGGCCCTGCAGCACCACCTGAGGCATGAATGCCATGTGTTAAGTAATGTAATATCATGTACAATATGCACACCTGAGGACCCCAACTAACATCCATATCCACGCATATGACCCTGCGGAAACAGCTGCATGTCATACAGTGATGTACATGTGCAAAAACATGGAACAAGATACAAAATGAGGGTGTCTAGCAATAAATAACATGGATAACCACACACCCATGTTTGTACCACAACAAGAAGCAACATGGAATAGCCATGGTCAAAAACCAATGGCTAAAACCGACTACTACTATATAGCCTGCTGCAGACCACTGTCCTAATAGCAGGAACTGTCCCAGGCCTATGTCCATAGGTTCATACTAGGCTATCTGCCCTAGGGCATTAATAAGCCTAGCCCAGAGTTTTGTGGCTTCTGTCACCCCTGCAAGTTGATGGATAATATGCCCATTATTTTGCTGTTCCTCTGTCAAGCAGTGATACTGAGGTTATCCCTGGGGTATACCTGCAATCTCCCATCCATTGGTCAAGATCTCACTTGAACAAAGCCAGTGAGGTGCTCAGCCCCACATGTACCAGGATGTTGTTCCACAGCATATGGACTCTCTGGGTGATGAATCTGTCCCTCCAGCACATCCTATTAATATCTGTGTTGAGGTTTAGGTCTCCTGCCCTTGTAGTTCTGATGGATGTAGAGGTCTTGAGGTGAAGCATGTTCATAAATTCTGGGTTGGACATAGCCTTGTATGTCAGGCACAGGTCACCTCTGAGCAGTCAGTAAGTGACTGAATACAGCTGGAATTCCTTCAGTCGGGCAGCATAAGAAATATGTTTGAGACCCTTTCACCTCCTGTCGAGGAATTTGTGGGCCCATCCAATCTGAATGGGGCAGTGTATGCAATCATTGGTGTGATGAGTACAGGGGAACGATGACCTCCCTTGATCTAGATGTGAATCACTGCATGATGAGGTGGCCAATGTAGAAGGCCTTCCAAACTACCCTGGCAATGTGAGTGTCAAGCAAAAGGTCACTGTCAACCTGGGTGCCCAGGTCCCTGATAACCTACGTTATGCTTAGAGGATTGCCACCTAGATGGGAAGTAGTGGTAACCTTGTTCTTTCTGAAGGGTATGGCTAGGCATTGTTTAGTGTTTAATGTAAGGCCATGGCCGTGGCACCAGTTATCTGTGTCTATGAGACCCTTCTGAAGGATGTCTGTGTCAGATGGGTTTCCAGCTATGCTTCCCAGTTTGCAGTCATCTTCAAACTTTGTCAGCCATAATCCTCCTGTGTTTGCTCGTACTTCTGAAAAGTAGATACTGAACAAATGTGGGCCCAGGACTGAGCCCTGAGGGACACCACTTGTGACAGCTCTGGAGTGTGAACTGGCACCAGCAACTTTGACCCTGTGTGTTCCGTCACTTAGCCAGTTTGCAACCCATGCTGTGATGTATGGGTTCACAATTAAGCTGGTGATGTTTTCAATGATACCTGAGTGGGGTATTGTGTCGAAAGCCTTTGCCAGGTCAAGGTAGGCTGTGTGGACTGCCTTGCCCACGTCAATGGCCTGGGTGAGTGTTTTGAAAAAGTCAACCAAGTTTAAAAGGCATGATCTGCCCTTGACAAAGCCAAACTGGATTGGATCCAATGTCTGCAAGTCCCCTATGTCTTCATTTAGAATTCCCATTATGATCCTCTCCATAGCTTAGCAGAACAGGCTTGTCAAGCTGATGGGATGGTAGTTTCTGGGGTTGGTGGAGGCACCTCCTTTGTGAAGTGGGTCCACCATTGCTGTATGCCACTCCTTGGGAACATATCCTGAGGTGAGGCTAAGATTAAACAGCTGCCCTAACTGCGGGTGTAATTACTCATTGAGTTCATGGAGCACACAACTGGGGACACCATCTGGTCCCATGGATAAAGTGTTTTTTGCCTTGGATTGAGCAGTTCCCACCCCAGCAGTGGAGATGTTTGGGGGCTACAATCCTCTGGTGTACATACCCCCAGTTGGGGAGGGGAGAAATCTGCACTGAACCTGTCAGCCAGTATGTTGCCAATGTCTGTAGGTGCAGTGATATCAACATTATTCTGAACTAAGTCTGAGCATATCTGGGAGTTTCCTCCCAGGTTTCAAACATAGGTAAAAAGGCCTCATGATTGTCCCTGGAGTCCTGAGTGGGTTTACTCTCAAAACATGCCTCGGATGATTGTATGGGGGAACCCAGTGTTTTACTCACAATGAGCAGGGGTGTCTTCCCCCCTACGGATTACGCTCTATCTTGTAGTAGCTCCTTCCTTGTGTTGTACAGCTTGTTTATGGCTAGGGTCCACCAGACTGGATGCTTGCCTGTGGTACAAAGAGTCATTATTATTTGGGATTGCCTGAACCATGCAGTCCTGGAGGTGCTGGTAGAAGGCATTTCTAAGTGATACAGTGGCTTGGGTAATGGTGTCTGCTGGCCTGGGGGCCTTGAAAGAGACCACACCAGTCCTCAGAAATGTGAAGTCGGCATTTGAGAAGGTTTTCACCATTTCATTTCCCATCTGGGATGTGGATGGGATGTGGACTCCCACTGAGAGTAGTCCATGATCTGATCTCACCAATGATGGGTATATGTCTGGTGTTGAACAGTGTGACCCCATGTTCATGATGATGTGTTCTAGTATGTTGCCTCCACTTGAGGGGATTGGGACCAGTTGTTCCATGGCATTTCAGTGTATGAACTCTTGGAACCTTTGTGTTAGAGTGTTGTGGCATGATTAGTGATCCCAGTCTATATGTGGATAGTTGGAATCACCCAGTAGGATGGTGTTTGGAGATACATTTATCCCCTTCAGTGTTTGCAGGATAGCTGTGTGAGGTACCTGAGTTTGAGCGGGTGGCATGTAACATGCTACAAATTGCAGAGCAGTCTTGCCTACGGTCACTGGCACCTGCATGGTCTCCGATGCATCGTGTGTTGCCACCAACCATGAGGTGAGGGTGTCCTTGATGAATATGGACACCCACCATCCTTCTTGGTGTTGTCGGGATGCTGGTGCCGGAATGCATGATATGAGGTAACACCCGATAGTGCCGGGGTGCTGTCAGAAGCTGTGAACCAGGTTTCAGGCACAGCACAGACATCAATGTGCTACATACTGAGAAGGGCATAGAGTGTGTGCAGCTTGAGGTTGAGACCTTGGGCATTGAGCAGCATTACCCTTAGTGTCTTTCCTTTACTGTGTTCTAGGGTGGTAGGTGTAGAATCTGAATCTTGCATAAAAAGGCACAATGGGGTGGCAAGAGCATCATCTGAAATCCGGAAGCCCAGGGTGACAGGTGCAAGCCATCCCTTGCAAATCACCGTGGCCTGTCCAGCATGTCATCCCAGGCAGACAGACATTGGACCCCTTAGAATGACACCATAGTCTAAGCAAAATACTACAGCTGATCATCTTGTCTCTGTTTATGTGGCATCATACTTGGTGAAGGTAGGATACTGCCGAAGGTCAGGGTCATACCTGCCTGGCCTACATAATCAGAGGGATCCTCTATGTCTCTTTCCATGTAGTCCAGGGAGGTACATCTCAGGTCGTTCACACCAGCATGGATTATGACTGGGTCAGACCTGTACTTGCAGTTTAGTGACCTGAGTGCTTGCATTATGTGGTGGATTCCAGTGCCCGATAGGCAGCTTACTGTGACCTCCTCTGTACCTGATCTGGTGAGTGGGACATCAGTGTGTCTGACTATGGAGTCACCTATGACAAGTGTGTCCGGCATTGTGTTTGGCCTTAAGGGCTGTGACTGTTTGGCACACCAACTCTGTGGTCAATGTGTTGCATGTGCTGTGCCCTGTGGAGGCAGTTGTGTGAGTGTCTGCTGTGGTGGCCACCGCCATTCTGGTAGACTTCTGATCAGAGCCTCGAGAGTGTCTCTGTGTGTCTATGTGTATGATCTTAAGTTGTGACAGTGCCATGTGAGACTGGATTAAAGATGTGTGTGTGGTTACCTTCACCTCTCTCTGGTCTTGCTAGTCCTATGTTGAGAGAGCTCAGCCTCCACTTTGGCTATATAGTTGCATCTCTCACATGTATGTGTGTTTTATGGCAGAAGGAGAGGGTTGTCAGTGTACATGAGGCAACTGTAACAGTGCCTCAATATTCCCAGGTTCACCAGCTGAGCAGGAGAGGACACTAGCAACTGATCCCTAGACATGCTAGAAGGAATAGACAAAACAATGTTGGAATACAGGGAGATATCAAGCCCCCCAAGCCACATCATACTGTTTGATTGACAATAGCTACACATACACTGGTGTTTCATAGTGTCATAGTGTACTACTAGGCTATCTGCCCTAGTGCATGTATAAGCCTAGCCATAGTGATGTGGCTATTGCCACCCCTTATAGTGGTAATAAGTGTACAGAATAGATTCTGAATATTGTGCCTCTGACCTAGTAGTGACACATTATGACCCCCTTACGTAATTGAATAACATGACTGTGTCTCTGTCTAGTCTGTGCCTCCATCTCATATGCAGTTGTCCAGATGTCTCCTGAAGAGAGTCAGTGAGGGACTCTGTCAAACATGAACTGGGATACTCTGCTAGAGTGTGAGATGCCTCTGAGTTATGACTCTGTCCCTCCAGCATGTCCTATACATGTATGTGCTGAGGTTCAAATACTCAGCTCTCATGGCTCTGGTGGATTTGGATTGCTTGCAGTGGAGTATGTCCACCAAATCCTGATTGGACATGGTCTTGTATGTCAGGCATAGGTCACCTGTAAGTATGCGGTATGACACTGAACAAAGCTGGACTTCCTCTATTCTGGAAGCATATGACATGTGTTGAAGAACCCTGATCTTCATGGTAGGTACTTTTCAGGTGCAAAGGTGCAAAAGGCAGGATCTGCCCTGTACAAAGCTGAACTAGGTGGGAACAAGGGTCTGTAGGTCAGTAATGTGTCTGTGTAAGAGCTCCATGACTCCTCCCATATCTTTGCAGACAAGGCTGGTTAAGCCTGTGTGGTGGTAGTTGCCATGGTCTGTGGAGGCATCCCCCTTGTGGAGTGGGACCACTGTTGCCGTATGCCAGTGTTCAGGTACATATCCTGTAGCAAGACTAAGGTTAAATAGCAGTTGTATATATGGGTCCAGCCCCTTCTGGAGTTCACATAGCATGCAACTGGAGATACCAGCAGGTCCCATGGATACTGTGTACTTGTCTTTGCTGAGTGTGGCTCTCACATGGACATCCAAGATGACAGTGAGGTTACATACAGCAGTGATAACTATCAAAAACAATGAAGAGGCACCAAGTAGGAAGCAGCAAGTAGCAAACAACGACCACAGTATCCAAAAAGTTCTTTAATAAAATCTCTGACGTCTCGGCCAAAGCCTTCAAGGAGAATAAAATTGTATACAAGCATCCACATTTTATAACAAACTAATAACTCAATTAAACAATTAAGCAATTAATTAAGCAACACTCTCCAATTGAACTCAGCATTGAGCCCACAAGGAGACATAGTTTTATACTTTAAAATAAGCAGAGCTTCTTTTTGCAGTAACACAGTTTTAACATCCTGCTGACAATACATTATTGGCTTAACTTGTTCTAAAATAGTGGCTTTTAAACCTTCACTATTTTTGTTATGACATTCTAAAAAATGCAAAGCTACAGGGCTTTCAATATTACCATTCTTAATGTCCCTTATATGCTCTAACAATCTCAGTTTAAAGGCCCTTTTTGTTTCTCCTATGTAATACATATTACATGGACAACATAGAGCATAAATAACCCCTACTGACTTACAACAAAACTGCTTAACAGGAGTAAACTTAACATCATTAATAAATGGAAAACATGATGTGATATATTTGCAACCTTTGCAATTTCCACAAGGGAAAGTGCCAACTTGGCATGGTTCTTTATATAATGAAGGTGGAGGCAAAATAAATTTACTTTTAACCAAAAAATTTTTTTATATTTCTACCTCTCCGATAGGAAAATTGTAAATTAACATTCAACCACTGTTCAACATTTTTACAAGAAAGTAAAAAAGACCAAAATTGTTTTACTATATCAAGAAATTGAGAAGTAAAACAACCATAAGTGGTTACAAAATACATATTTTCCTTACAGTTATTATTACCATTATATTGAGCCACATTTTTGCAGGGAAAGTAACTATTTACACCATCAAAAAGCTTAACTCTTTTAACTAATTTATCAAAACATCTGTTTAAAATATCTTTGTTATATCCCCTACTCAAAAAAGATTCCACCAAAGTATTCATTTCTTGCTGAAAAATGTCAGGTCTTCCACATAATCTATATGTACGTAACATTTCCCCATATGGTAAGGCATCCAACGTATGAGGAGGATGACCACTAGTTCCATGTAAATAAAAATTAGTACCCTCAAATTTTCTATTGATCGAAGTAATAATTTTAGTACCATTAGAAATATCGAGAATAGCATCCAAAAATGGGACAATAATTCCCATTTTTAGACCATCAAAACTCATAGAGAATCTATTATGATTAATATCTTTAACAAATGCTTTAATGTCACTTTCATCAGCATCCACCAAGAATATTAGATCATCCACAAACCTATAATAAGATATTACATGGGTCTGAAAAAATCTATGCTTGTATATTGTTTCTAGTTCAAATAAACCCATAAATAAATTAGCATACATGGGGCAAAGGAAGCCCCCATGGCTGTACCCTGTAACTGATGATACAAAATCTGATTAAACTCAAAAAAATTATGAGTCAAACAAAAATGAACTAACTCTATAATAAATGCTGTGTCCCCATTGTCACCCAAAAGTATCTAACAGCCTCAATGCCAAAAGGGTGTTTAGTGTTGGTATAGAGGCTTTTAACATCAATAGTAAACCACGTCATCCTAGCATTTATTTTCACCCCTTTCATCTTATTCAGAAAATCAAAAACATCACAAATATATGATGGCAATTTGTATACAAAGGAGCTAGAAATTGATGTAGAAAAATACCCAAATTATGCAAAAATACAAAGAACCAAAAACAATAGGCCTCCGGGGCCTAGACAGATTTTATGTATTTTGGGTAGGCAAAAAAAAAAGCCTTTTTGGACCTTTCTATCTGAAATTTTTTTTAACATCAGTGGAACTAAAATAACCTAGCCTAACCCCTTTATTTAACAAATCTAAATATTCCTGAACTGATTTGAAATAAACATCTACAGATATAACTTTATAAGTGTTACTGTCATTTAAATGTTCCATACACATAGAAAAGTAATCAGCAGAATTCAAAACAACAAGCTTATTACCTTTATCAGAAGGTTTGAAAATTATGTCAGTTCTTTTACTGAGCCTAACTAAAGCTTGCCACTCATTCCATTGCAAGTTATAATCAACATTAGTTTTATTACTCATAAATTTTTCATAATTAAGTTCAGTAAAAAAATTAACTAAACTAACAAACTGACATATGTCATTATTTAAATAGCCAGGAGTAAAATTACTAGTGGTAGGTATCCTAGTAGTGTCTAGCTGGCAATATGCATTAATAGCTTCATCTGAAAAACAAGAAAAATAACTATCACCAGAACTACTATCATCAAATGTATCAGCAGAATTTAAAGACGTCGAACAGTTACTAAAGAAATGTTTCAAATGTAGCTTCCTGCCAAACACATACATATCTTTTTTAAGTTCATGAAGGGGATTAATAACTGTGGGGATAAATTTCAAACCCCTATTAAGTAAAGACATTTCAACACAGTTAAAATCATAACCAGATAAATTAATAACATAATCTGCAGTATTACAATACCTTAAATTATTCGATACATGTTCATTTTCTACCCCTCTTGTATCCCCATGTCCATAACGTTGTCCACCTGGAAAGGAAGATTGGTCCCATGTCCGTTTCTGTCCCTGTTGATGATGAAAAGAGGTGGCGGCCTCTCCACGAAATGTAGAGCGAAAGTTCTCCCTTTGTTGGGCCGCTGGTAATACTGGAAACTCCGTTTCATATTCTCCGTCTTCGTAAGATGTATATCCCCCTTCCGACACTGAAGACACATGAGAAACATTCATCTGTCTACCGGACTGAAACCTAACTTGTTTACACACTTTCGTGCGTTGTGCTTTAGACAAAAAAGCCCGATTGGCTTCATAGTCACGCACATCACGGAGAAGTTTGCCTTTTTTACGCTCAACTAAAGTAGCTTCATATTCCTTGAGTTTCTGATTAGTTTGAGATAGAAACTCATCAAATATAGCCACAGAAACAGTACTGGATAAATCTGTATACATTTTTTTGATGTTATTACACAATTCTTTTTGTTTAAGTGAATCACGTTCAATAAGTATACGTAACCATTCAGTAACACAGACATGTGCAGCATTGACCCACCTCTTGTGAAAAACACAATCAGAGTCCAAAGAGAGGTCAAATGGAGTAGAGGGGTCTTTAAAAACTCTGAGACCCCTGGGTGTTGTATCTGTCTCTATGTATTTCTGAAGACCACATATATTATAATGTACAGCAGTTTCTTTCCACATTAGTTTCTCCAATTCCTCAAACAAAAGCTTGTTTTCCGCATTAACAGACAAAGGAATCTTCCTTCCAACACTGGAAAAGGGATTGGGAGACCGTCTTCTTCTTTCTTCTTCCCACTTTTCCCAAATAACATTATTTTCAGTAGGCACTCTCTGAGAATTAGAACACTCACCTCTATCACCTCTCTCAGAGGAATTAACTGGATTCAGAAGAAAATTGTCCAGAGACATCTGATTTCCTTCTCTGGTCTCTCTAAAAATCCTTGGAAGATGGTACTGTGGATCAGAAGACATCAAAAACAACGAAGAGGCACCAAGTAGCAAGCAGCAAGTAGCAAACAACGACCACAGTATCCAAAAAGTTCTTTAATAAAATCTCTGACGTCTCGGCCAAAGCCTTCAAGGAGAATAAAATTGTATACAAGCATCCACATTTTATAACAAACTAATAACTCAATTAAACAATTGAGCAATTAATTAAGCAACACTCTCCAATTGAACTCAGCATTGAGCCCACAAGGAGACATAGTTTTATACTTTAAAATAAGCAGAGCTTCTTTTTGCAGTAACACAGTTTTAACATCCTGCTGACAATACATTATTGGCTTAACTTGTTCTAAAATAGTGGCTTTTAAACCTTCACTATTTTTGTTATGACATTCTAAAAAATGCAAAGCTACAGGGCTTTCAATATTACCATTCTTAATGTCCCTTATATGCTCTAACAATCTCAGTTTAAAGGCCCTTTTTGTTTCTCCTATGTAATACATATTACATGGACAACATAGGCTTTGGCCAAGACGTCAGAGATTTTATTAAAGAACTTTTTGGATACTGTGGTCGTTGTTTGCTACTAGCAGTGATAACTATCTTGTTTTGGGGGTGAGGGAGGGGGTAAATCGCACTGAAGCTGTCCGCCGGAATTTTGCCAATATCTGTCAGGTCACTGGAATATATGTTGTTGTGTACCAACTCTGAGCATATCCGAGGGTTCACAACCAGGTGTCTGACATAACTGAAGAAAGCAGTGTGGTTACCTTCATTGTCTTTGGTGATTTATGTCCCCAAGTTGACCTTGCATGTCTTTATGAGATAATGTAGCTTTCTACTAGTGCTGATCACAGCTGTCTTCCCTTTTGGAGATGTAGCTCTGTCTTGCATTAGTAACCCTCATCTGTCATACAGTTTGTTTATGGCTGGGGTCCACCAGACAGGACACTTTCCCTTTGTGGAGAGGGTCCTGTTTTCAGTTGTGATTGTATGGTCCATGCTGTCTGACATCTAGCTAAGGGGAGGTCATTCTGGTTCTGCAGTTATCTTTCATCAGCATTAGAAATGACCACAACAGCCCCTGTGGGGTGTACCTCATGCACACACATCGAGCACCTGTAAAGTCCACAACAGTA
The DNA here is from genome assembly GCF_019279795.1 of Protopterus annectens. Lineage (NCBI taxonomy): Eukaryota > Metazoa > Chordata > Ceratodontiformes > Protopteridae > Protopterus > Protopterus annectens. The sequence continues at coordinate 395,177,529 of NC_056726.1, forward strand.
CCTCACCAGGAGTATGACAGAGCTGGAACACATGTAATGTGTAGTCTGATTAAACAGAGTGCAGCTCCACACACTGCCATGCTGTCCACCCAGATGCAAGCTGTGCCTGATGTAGAAAGCCATGTCCAAGCTGGAATCAATGCACATGCTGCACCTTGTACAATCTGAATGGCAGGGAGCTATGCACATGAGGGACCTGAACCCCAGCACTGACATATATAGGACAGGCTGTACTGCATTATCCAAAACACAGAAGCCACCCCCACACATGAGTAAACTACCAGTACAGGTTGTCCATAGAGACACTGGTTGAGTCCCCTCAACAGGAATCCTAATGAGTGGATGGGAGATGGGAAGTTTACCCTGGGTATCAATGTTATGTCACAGGTAGACAGAGGCACAGTATACTAAACAAGACATATGACATGTCGAACTACGCTTACAATGTGTTGATGGACAAACACATTCTCTGACTAGCATTAGGTCAAGATACCTCTTGAACACAGCCAGCAAGGTGCTCTGTCTCAAATGGACCAGGATTGTATTCCACAGCATAGGGAGTCTCCGAGTGATAACTCCATCCCTCCAACATGTCCAACATACATCCCTGCTAAGGTGTAAGTCACCTGCACTAGTGGTTCAGGTGGATCTTCTGCGTCTTTGGTGGAGCATGCCCATTAATCTCTGTTTGGACATGGCCTCGCATGTCAGGCACATGTCACCTCTAAGCAGACGGTATGTGAGTGAATAGAGTGTGAGTGTCGTCAATCTGGCAGCATATGACAGCTGTTGGGGTTCCTTGATCCTTTAGGTGGGGGACAGTCAGGGTGTCTCCAATTACTGCAGATGTTGGGTGAGATACAGCCAGAATAGGGCATTTGACTCGATCACCGGTCTGATAAGTGAAGAGTACAGGGGAACAATGACCCACTAGATCTGGATGTGAATCCCAGCCTGATCAGGTGGGCAATGTAGAAGGTCTTCCTAGCCACTTTAGCAATGTGAGTCTCAGAAGAATGGCGACTGTTAACCTGGGTCCCCAGGTCCATGATAACCTCCTCTGTGCTTAGAGGATTGCCACCTATATGGTAGCTTGGGGTCACCTTGCTTTTCCTGAAGGGTATGTCTACACATGTTGTGCACTCTGACTTCAGGCCATGGCCCTGGCACCAGCTATCAGTTACTGTGAGTCCCTTCTGAAGGATATCTGTGTGTGATGCACTGTCCACTATGGTGCCCAGTGTGCAGTCATCTGCTAACATTGTCATCCAAAGTCCTCCCATGTTGGCCTGTACTTCTGGGAAGTACATGACAAACAATGGGGGCCAAGGACTGAGCCCTGTGTGACACCACCTGTGACCAGCCTGGAGTCTAACATAGTGCCAGCAACTCTAACCCTGTGGGTCCCGTCCTTAAGCCAGTTTGCAACCCATCTTGTGACATATGGGTTTACATTTCAGTTGTTAGGGTTTTCCACAATACCTGAGTGGGGTATTGTGTTGAAAGTGTTTGCAAGGCCAAGGTAGGCTGTATGGACTGCCTTTCCCCAACAATGGCCTAAGTGACCAATTTGAAGATGTCAACCCAGTACAAAAGGCATGATCTGCCCCTGACCAAGCCAAAATGGGATGGGTACAATGTCTACATGTCCCCTATATCTTTGTTTATGAGCTCAATTATGATCCTCTCCATAGATTTGCAGACTACACTTGTTAAGCTTATGGGGCAGCAATTAACTGTAGAGGCACTGCCTTTGTGCAGATGTGCACAACTGGACCCTAACCAGGCTGTTGTGCACACTATGGAAATGTAAAGCAGTGATAGGACTAAAGCCCAGGATACTGACCACCACAGTGAAAGTACTGAAACACTACACTAGACAGTGCTACAGTGTTAGGTCAGTATGAACGGATGTTGACAATTGTGTGCAAAGTATCCCATGCAAAACCTGCAGGCACAGTATACTCCCTGTTTTGTTCACACAAATTTCGGACAGTAACTACACAACATGGCACAGAACACACAACCATAAACTTCAGGTATTTGTTGAAGGTCACACTCATCCACAAATGTGATGGGCTGCAGAGTTCAACATATGTAAAGCCCACACTGGGCATGCTCACACACTTAGATAAATGAGACATCTTTCACACAACATTCCACGGGAAGGCTGAACTGGGCATGCTCACACACTTGGTCCAAATGTTACCCCTAGCAAATGTGAAAACACACCAGAGGATGCTCATCCCCCTTTCTAGACACTGATCATGTAAGCACCCTATAAGTATATTGGAGAAAAGGATTCTCTCAGTAATCCGAATAGCGCGCCGTGCTAATGCGTCCGTCTGTAGTGTCTTAACATAGCTAGGTAGGGGTTTGAATCCAGCAGGTGGCAAGTGTGTGTGAAGGGGGGTAAGTGTGTATGATTGATATATCCCTTTTGGCAACTGTGAAAACACACTACAGGATGCGCATACCCCTTTCTAAATGATATCACAATTATGTATGGCTTTTGATTACAGACATGCCATGTGTGTTGTGCACACACAGAATGCCCATGTGTGTGGGTTGTCCCTCACAATAATGCATGACATTGATTACACCGGTTATGGCAATGAACACATGCTGTATGTGTGTGCCAAATACACATATGTACCTGTGACTTTCAATAGTTACCATGTGTGATGCCTGCCACATGTGAATACATGGTATTTGCACAGGGTAACATTATGACCGTGGTCTTCTGTGCAGATGCTGCATGTGGGATGTGTATATACAGTGTGAGATGTACATGCTATCAGCCTAGTAGTGAGGGATGCACACCTGGTCTGGGGCATAAAGTCTACATGTTGTTAATGTACAGGAGCTGCATGTTCTCACCTGTTGTGGGAGTGGTAAGACAGTATTCCATAGCAATGCAGTGACTGCATGCTAAGAACCATTCAGCTAGGGTGTTGTAGCTACACTTATTCATTAGCATTCATTAATTTGTCGGAATCCCTGGTGAGGGTCTGATGCCAACCAAGGTCAGGGGTCTACCAGCCTGTGTCACTTGCTCAGTGATCCCTTCCATGTTCCCTATCACGTATCCCAGTGAGCGACATCCCACATCAGCTGTGGTGGCATGGACAATGACTGAGTCATGTGTCCATGCATCTGACTGACTTGTATGTTGTTGTTACAATTTGGCCATGTGTTTCCATCTCATACATGTGATGTACATCAATGGGTAGGGGATAGGGTTGACTGTGTACATGTGGCAGCTGTGACATTACTACATGACACACATATTCCACAACTGTACCATAGAGGTGACTGACAACTGACCTTTGCACATGCTACCGAGTATTGAGATTACATTGGTGATTGACAGCACATAGGGCCAATGGTGAAAAAGAGACATAGGTCCATAGGTTCGTACAGGGATATCTGCCCAGGGCATGTATCCACCTAGCCAGAATGTGCGTGCCTTTCAACATGCATTGTGAATCTGTCTTGCTATGCCCTTTTCCAAGGTTAGTATACTGTGCCTCTTTCTCACAGTGACCCATAAGTGATACCCAGGGTAACCCTACAATGTCACATCCAGTCATTAATATCGCTCTTGAAGATAGTCACTGAGTCAGTCTGCCTAACCTCTATTGGGATAATAATCAGGAATGAAGGGAGCCTCTGAGTTGTGAATGTGCCCCTCCACCATGTCCTATGTATATCACTCCTGAGGTTCAAGTATTTCCAGCGTGTATCCTGGTGGGATCTGGATATTCTGAGATGCAGCATGGCCATTACGTGAGGGTATGACCTGGCCTTCTATGTCAGGCACAGATTGCCTATGAAGAGGCAGTATGTCACTGAGTAGAGCTGCTGCTACTTTAACCAGTCAGTATGTGGCATCTGTTTGAGCACTTTGATCCCCTTGTTGAGGTACATATGTGGTAGCCCCAGTTGCTGCAGGTGTCTGGTAAGGTGCATGCCGACAGGTTCATCATAGTCAATTATGGGCATGATGAGGGATGAGTAAAGGGGCACAATGTCCTCCCCTGGCCTACATGTGGATCCCATGATGATGTGGCCCATATAACATGCTTACCTAACCACTTTCTCCATGTTGTTGTCAAATGGTAGAATGCTATCAACCTGCGTACCCCAAGGTCCATAATTCCTTGGTCTGCACTTACTGGATTAACACATATGTGGTACATTGTGGTCACTTAGTGTTTGACAAAGGGATGACTATACTCTTTCTGTCATTCACGTTGAGGCCATGGCTGTGGCACAAGTCGTGTGTTTGCAAGAGTCCCATTTGGAGGATGCGTGTGTTAGCTGTTGAGTTGATTATGGTGTTCGGTCTGCAGTCACCTGCGACTTGCTGAGCCACAGTACTTCCATGATGGCCTGTACCTATGACAAATATATAATGAACATGACAGCTCCTAGGGCTGTGCCTTGTGGGACACCACTTGTACCAGGTTGGAGGCTGACATGGCTCCAGCAATTCTACCATGTGTGTTCTGCCCTTGAGCCACTGTGCAATACCCATAGTGACATAGGGGTTATTATGTACACTGGTGAGCTTCCCTAGAATGCACAAGTGGGGTATTGTATCCAAGGCTTATGCAAGGTCCAGGTAGGCTGTGTGGACCTCCTACCCCTTGACAGTGGCCTTGGTGACTGTTTCAAACAAAGCAAACAGGTTTGATAGGCAGGATTTGCCATTGACAAAGCCAAACTGTGTATGGTGACATGTCTATAGGTCCACAATATCTAGATATGTGAGGTTCATGATGATCCTTGCCATAGCTTTGCAGACAAAGCTAGTCAGAGATATGGGGTGAGTAGTGTCCAGGATCCGTGACAGCACCACCTGCATGTTGAGGGACAACTGTTGCTGTATGCCACTCTCTGGCCACATATCGTGTATTAAGGCTGGGATTGAACAGTGGTGTTATGTCTGGGTGTAGCTCTTCTTGTGGTTTATGTAGGACACAGCCTGGGACACTGTCTGGTCCCATTGATGCAGTGTTTATTGCTTTGGGAAGGGCATCTCTTACCTGAGCATCTGTGATGTCAGGGGGGGAAGCACTGTGCTGTGAGACATATGTTCCCTTTTGGTGTGGTGGGGAGAGAAGGCAGCATTGAACCTGTCCACTAGGATGATGGCAATGTCTGTGTGTTTTATATTTTGTGTGACATATTGTATTACCTCTGAGCATATCCGGGTAGTACCACTCAGGTTACTAACATAACTACAGGCCGCCTTGTGATTATCCTCAGTGGCTTGTGGAATCCTCTCTCAAAGATGGCCTTAGACAATCATATGGGTGCCTGTAGTTGTCATCCAATACTCATCAGTGGTGCCTTCACATTTTGGGAGGTTGTTGTATCATGTAGTGGCGCCATCCTTCTATTGTATAGTGTGTTTATGGCTGGTGTCCGGCGCCCAGGACATCTGCCTTTGGAGAATTGGGTCATGCTTTCATATGTGGCTTCATGATCCATGCATTCCTGAATGTGTCCACAGAATGACTCTATACAGGTATCTGCAGTCTGGTCCATATTTTCAACAGGCCTTGGGCCTTTGAAGGTTTCCACATCATTTATGAGGGGTGTGCACTTGCTTGACATGAGCTGTTGACAGACGTGCCGCACTCCAGACAGAGCAAGGGAGGGTCACAGTCAGCTACCTGTTGGGACGTACCTCCCTGGACCACATGGAAAGAGACACAGAGGAGCTCTTACAGCACCCTCTCAAACTCAGGTCTCCCACACAGCCTTCATGCTGACACAGGAGAGTTTAGATTACTCTGCAAACACCATCATACTGGGTGATGCCAGCTACCCAAACATAGACTGTGAACATTACACAAGCCACAATACCCAAGCTCTAAGGTTCCCATTGATCGGACATTCTTTGGCTATGGAACAGGTAACCAACCTTCCCACAAGAGGGGCAGATATAGTAGAGCTGATCTTTACAAACATGAGTACAAACTGCTCACCACTGGGAGTATATCCCTCATTGTTGCAATCAAACCATATACTAATCACACTGGAGTTCTGGATCCCCCACATATGCAAACCACCAACACATCGATGTGTGCATGTGGGAAATGTCCCTATTAGCAACCGTGACAGTATGGTACAGGATGCAGATCCCCCTTTTGAAACAGTGATGATGTCAGGACTGTATAACTATATCACCTGTAGTAAAGTCCTCAAGTAATTTGCATAGCGCTCTGCTAATGTGTCTTTCTTCAGTGTCATAACGTAGTTAGGTAGGGGTTTGAATCCTGCAAAGGGAATGTATGTGTGTTAGTATGAGTGTGGTTTATGTGTGTGCACTATGCTGGGAGGGTTAACTGCCTTTTGCCAACTGGGAGAACACACTACAGGGTGCACATCCCTCCTCCTACACACAGATGATGTCAGCACCCTCTAAGTACAGCATTAGTAAGGATTTCTCCAACTACTGCAAATAGCACACACTGCTAATGTGTCTGTTTCTACTGTCATTGCACAGTTAGGTATGGGTTTGAATCTTGCAAATGGAAAGTATGTGTTTTACTGTTGGTGGGGTTAGTGTGTGTGCACAATGATGGGGTGGGATGTGGCTTTTGCCACATGGGGCTATGCACTGCAGGGTGGTCATTACCCTTAACAAGCAGTGATGTTGATAGCACCCTATACAAACAAAACTACAAAACAGAAGGTGGTGGTACTGATAACACATGTAAGGTAACACTTCTTCAAGTAATGTCCACAAAACGGAGTAGGATAATCAAACAATTCTTTTATTCTATACAGACAACATGACAACAGACAACTAACTGCCAGTACTCAGTATAGTGTTACATGCATGTAACACGCACATGTACCCGAATATACCTAGATAGTGTTCTGAAGCCTGAATGTGGCAAGTGTGTGGATGTGGGATGTGTCTGTGTGTGCATTTCCGTATGGGAAACATGTTTGCTGTGGCAATCAGGGTACTACAGTACCTGATGCACATTACATCTTCCAACTGATGAGGTTGCCTGAACCCTGTGAGTACAGGTAGACAAGGGGATGCCAGTAGTAAACAACATAGTGCACTTCTGAAATGTGTACCTGTCATGTATCAACAGCTACTCATGTAGGGTGATAAATAATGGGAATGGCAGGTGAGTGTGTGCATGTGTGTGGGTAGCAGGGTGTGTATAAATGCATGTGTGACAGAACAGATACATGTAGCTGAATCTACATAACAGCACAAGATGCGCATTGCCATAGTCAATGTTAGCATGTGATGGTGTGCAGCTGGTACACTTTGTTAAGTAGTATGGGTGCAGATAACAATTGAGGACATTCATACAGTTACTGCAGCAGGACTGCTGGGATATACACGCATTTATACTGCAACAGTCAACAGTTACCAACATGTTACTACTTATACACATCTATGTAGTCACCCTGTGCATCAGCAACGTGTTTACCTTTACCTGCACCGATGTTGTAGTATGCAGGAGGTGGCACAGTGTCATCATATGCACAGGGTGTGGGTTAGGTATGCCCAAGCCGGCCACTGGTAACACCAATTGACATGTGTGTGTATGTGTGTTTGTGAGGGGCAGCAGTACAGGGTGGACCGTTGTTGGTGCAGTGTGTGTGTGTATGTGTTTGCCCTAGGTGTTAGGTTTCCAGGTTTCTACATGTGTGTAAGCACGCACACAGTCCCACATAATGGCTGCCATGTACAGGGTTTTGTGGACAGCCACAGACTGCACCTGTCAGGTCATCCAGATCAGTGTCTGTGGCCCATGGACATCTGGTTGTGGAGCAGCTGTTCTATGCCCCCACAACGTCTGTCAACGACATCTGTGAAGTTACGGATAGCATTCGCAACATCATGCATGCCGTCTGTCATGGCTATGCGACATGCTCTCAGCTCCCTCAGACCCTGTCTGGTGTACCTTTCCATACGTGCCTGTGCCTGCATGACAGTTCTAAACATAGTGGAGGTTGACATACCTCCTAGGGCACGTCGGCCAGAGGCAGTACGGCCACGGATGCCCCCACGAGAACCCATGGGCGACTGTCTCCGTGGTACCATTGGAGGCCTCTGCACATGGCTGCCTTGTGAGGATGCATGTACCGCAGGTACCACATTACCCTGATCTATGCCCACTGCTGACTGTCCATCACCTAGGGACAATGGTGACAAAGGAGGTAACGGCAGGATGACTGTGCGCATTGACGGGGTTGAAAGCTGTGTACTGTCAATTGGCTGACCAATGGCGGACCCAGACACACCTTCCTGCACCATTACAGACATTTCATCATCATCAGTACCTGGGGCACAAGATTCAGTTTCCCTGCTGCAGGTCACCAGAGCAGCACCAGAACCTACGGGAGGAAAACATGGAACACAGATTACAGTCTCAATACATATTTGAAAGAGATGCACTTCAATACTAATGCACACATTTAGAAATGGACACATGCACTCATGGACACTAACACACATGCACACTTGGGCACAGGCACACTTGCACACATGCACACCCCACAGTAAACACACACATCAGTACCGTGTTGCACTACTCAATTTACTACCTGTCAATTACAGTTATTGTGAACACAGTCACCAGCATGTCTACTACAGAGTTACACTACTCTTCCTAGTTTTATAAATTGTTTTACAGATAATTTTAAAAAGACTCACCAGCATGTATGGCCTGCCTCATTGCTACATGGGAGGGACCTGGAAGTGTGAAGAGAGTAATGTCAGTGGGCACATGTGTGCCATTCATTTTGCACATGATACAGTACAGTAGTACACTAGTTCCCTTATACACATCAGCTGCACATCATGTCTGTATATATATCATGATGACAGATACATACCACATGCACACCTTATGCGTGCATGAAGTAACAGCGTACAGAACAGTCATATGTACATACCAGGAGTTAACTCTAATCTCACCCTTACCTCTCTTCAGACGTCAACTCAAACTGTACTTCCAAATCCACTGGCTTTGTTCTTCTTGGAGTCCAGGCTAACGTCCCTCTCCCTACCCTCTCTTCACCCTTAACCCCTCATTGTGCATAGAAACTAGCTTCTACCCTGTTTCTTTCACCTTGATGTCCTTCTATGCTCTGACCTACTTCTCCCATCCCTCCCACCTCCTCTTGACTGTCTTCCTTCTTTTCCTCACTTCCCTTCTTGACTCCTGCCTCTTCCATATCATTGTATCTGTCATACTCCTTCTACTTCTCTACCCTTCTGAGCCCTAACTATTATGTATATGGCTTTTGCCTTATTGCATAACCATTATGCTTTAAGTAGGATTGCTTTGAAACCAACGGTACATTGTGTATGACTCTAAACTGTTTGACTTCCTTACATGTATGTTGATTTAATTAACAGGCTGGTGTACAATTCTATTATGTTGGCTGTCTGTAATGACAACTTGTCTGTCTGCCTTTATTATGTTATGTGTGGAGCTTTTCTCCACAGGCCTCTACTGAAAATGAACTTATATCCAGCTAGACTATCTGGGTCAACAAATGTAAAAGTAATAACAATAAATGAATATGGCATCTTACCTGCACACTCGCTGTCTTGCTGCTGTGTGGATCCAACCTCCATCAGGATGCATGATGGTTGCTGTTGTTCTGGGGCTGGATCCACAACACTTAGCAGTAGCCCCTCCTGTCTGGTGAGGGGGGGATGTGTGGCCACCCCCACACCTGTGGCAGCCTGTTGCCTGCGGATATCTGCAGCACGCTGGCGGATATTTCTTATCAAATCACTGCAGTGATGTCTCACCTGCTCATATGTCCTATCATGCATGCCAACATCATTTATCCTGCTAACAAGGTTTTGCCACAGTGCAGACCTCTCCTGCTGATTCTGGGTGGTGCGTGAGAACAGGATGGCATAGTCACGCACCAGGCTCTGGTGGATCAAGTCATCCTCTGCAGCAGAGTAGGCAGGATTCCTTAGGTGCCATGTCTATCTGGAAAGGTACACAAACAGGTTATCAGCATAGTATCTCAACAATACATGGTACACATTCTATACAGGTAGTGTTAACTTCTACTTATTACTGATTGGTTAAAACCTGATTACAGTGTAGCTATCATTCTATGTCATTTGTACTAAGTACTTGGCCTTCAGACCAGTTGTTTTACATTAGGGAGGTTGGTGGCAAGCACTGTGGTGGCAGGACACATATCTTTCATCCATTGAAGTTGGGAACTGCTGATTGTGGGCCCAGTGTACAAGTGTATTACTTCTGGTATGGGCAGTTGGCCTTCAGGCCAGTTATTTAACATTAACGAGGTTTGTGGTCTGCACTCATGTGTGACAATAGGCTGTACTCTGCCATTCATAGCTGGGGACATCTGGTTTCAGGTTTATAGTGCCTGCATATCTGAGCTGTATCTTACTGACATTGCTACATCTTGTTTGTTGTAGCAAACACTACATCCAGGCCTCCTGCATCTACCTTTGTTTATATGCTTGTTATCTGTTAGCTTGTTATTTCACTGGTATGCTACTTCCACATAGTACACATCTTTGCAACACATCTGTGACTCACTACTGTTATCTGCATTGCTTACTGTACGTACTTCCATGTTACACATGACAGCAAGTGACTGCTTGTCATTGTTGCATTTACTTCATTGTGACACATTGCACTTAGGTTACCTGGCATTTGCTCACTGACGCTTTTATATCAGTCAGCAGTTGTAGGTAATGTCAGTACACCCTCACTCCCCACTGGACCTTGTTTTCAATCATTAGTGATTACAGAGTTCACAATAGTATTCTAGCATGTCCAGAGGTCAGTTGTCAGTTCACTCCTCAGTCCAGCTGGTGAGTGTGGTACTCCAGAGACAATGTTAGAACAGATGCATGTACACAGACAACCTCCTCCTAACAACAAATTCAAACTCATGTGAGTGATGCAACCATATACCAGACCGGAGGCTAGGCTCTGTCTACTCAATACCGCCATAACCAGTCACGTGGCAAAGGGGATCACTCACTACACTTCCAGTCTCACGTAGACCTACCACAACAGCGGACCTAACACATGATCACACATGATCATACTTGTAGGCTCAGACCACAGCTCTACCTATGCAGCAGAGACCTCCAAAGCAGACATCCAGGCAACCACTACCACATAAACGAACATGTGCAACACATATCACACAAAGCCAATGTGCTGAACACTCACAGCCATTAACAGTTAACAACACACCTCATACACCTGTACTAGGTGCCTCTATCATCAGGCACACTCACATCACGTTCACCAGGCTTAACGAGGTGAGGGTCACGGTGTGCAGCCTGTCAGGCACTATGAACTGCCACATAACACAAACAGTCAGGTAACCCCAAGGCAGGTACAGGTATGACTCAGTCAATGTCCATGCTGCTGTGAATGGCCTGACACATTCCTCCCTGGACTACATGACATGAGACATTACAGAGCTCTCTGAGCACGTAGCCCGAGACAGTTTGACCCTGACCTTGAGTAGCATCCTACCCTCACCTAGAACAATGCCACAATATCAAGGCACGATGATCCCTTCCAACAATTGACTGGCATACTGGTGTCATTCACAGGTGTGCCAATGCCTGCCATCTTGGGGTGGTATGCTTTGCTAGGGACAGCTTGCATCTGTCACCACAGTCCTATTGACATTTGGCGGAGCCTCCTGCTACACCCATAGTGCCTGTATTAGGCAAGGCTCATAAGGCAAACCCACATCCATTTGTATCACAAAGGATGAGGAAGTAAGAGTGATGCTACTCAACACTGGACGTCTAGACCCAAGGATGCACGCACCCAAAACCCTACCTAGCATTCTGGACATCGATATCTGTGCAGTAACATGAACCTGTTTCAGGTTTCACAGGAGCACACCAGTACTACCACGTTATAGCTGTTACCATTCTTGTCGGCCACAACACTTGAACAAGGGAGGGGGAGTATCAGTATTCAATATAGATTCCCACGCCTCCACATTGGTGGCACAGTACAACATAGGTGTTAGGCCATTGAGTACAGAAGACGTAGTTGGGGACCTGGGGAAGAAACATGGTAGCGGTCTGTCATTTGTCTACCACATGGCCAACGTGGATTGACAGACATGTTATATAGCCCAGCTAATCATGACTGATTCACATGTATGGCAGGGGAGGTCATTGTGCCTCTGTACTCATCCATCATCAGGCCTATAATTGCGTACAATGCACCTTTTGGGATGTACCTAACCAGACACCTACAGCAACTGGTACAGGACAACAGTACATCATCAAGGGGATGCAATGGCTCACACAGATGTCATATGCTGCCCAGGTAAAGTGAATCCAGCTGGACTCAGTGGCATACTGCCTGTTCAGAGGCAATCTGTGCATGCCATATACAGCCATGTCCTACCTAGCAGTAATGAACGTGATGCACCTCAGGCAATCAGAGTCCCATACAGCCACATGCTCAGGAGAGCTGGACCTCAGCACTGACATACATGGACATGCTGGAGGGGCATATTCCTAACCGAGAGGCTCCCTTCACTCTGTAATGAGCTCACACTACTGGTTAGGCAGAGTCCCTCATTGACTCTCTTCCATAGGAATCTGGATGAGTGGATGGAGATCATAGTTGTACCCCAGGTATCACTTCTATGTCGCTGTTAGACAGAGGCAAAGTATACTAAAGTCGGACAAGGGCATAGCAGCATAACTTGTGATTGGGTGGCAAAAGACAAACACATTCTACTAGACTTACCAATGCCCTAGGGCAAATAGCCTAGTATGAACCTATGAACTGTTCATTCTCAACTGTTCGAGCTCATTACAGAGTGAAGGGAGCCTCTCAGTTAGGAATTTGTCCCTCCAGTTCCATGTATGTTCTATTCAGTCGCCACCGCTTGCTCAGAGGTGACCTTTGCCCAACATACAAGCCCATGACAAACCCAGATTTGATGAATATGCTTCACCTAAACCTAGATCCATCAGAGCCACAAGGGCGGGAGACTTAAACCTCGACATGGCTATTAATAGGACATGCTGGAGGGATAGATTCATCACCCAAAGACTCTATGCTGTGGAACAAAATCACGGTATATGTGAGGCAGAGCACCTCGCTGGCCTTGTTCAAGAGAAATCTTGACCAATGGATGGGAGATCGCAGATATACCCCAGGGATTACCTCCGTGTCACTGCTCGACAGAGGCACAGCAAAATAATGGGTATGGTTCCCCATACTAAAGGGGTGGCGTAAGCCACAAAACGATGGGCTAGGCTTGTAAATGCCCTCGGGCAGATAGCCTAGTATGAACCTATGAACATGTGTGTACTGCTATAGTACATCTGCCATATGTTGCATGTGTGTGTGTTGTGGGGATGCACAGGTAATGGCCAGATACTTCTGCACAGGTGACACGCCTGACACATTCTGGGTGTTCATCCATACATACTGGATGTGTGCTGCCATCCAACCCTGTGATGTGGACACACATTACTCAGCCTGGATATACATATCTGAACAACACCACAAGCACAGTACACTACCTTGCTATGTATGCATGTTATTACACAGTTATTCAGTAGTTATGACAGTGATGCTATCCATGCAGCCCACTGGGCCAGTGGAAGCCACAACACACACCGCCAGCACCTTTGCATATGCTTACCACAGACATCCCACATACTGCATGTACTGTGCACACAGTTATCTAACCCAGAACAACTGCACACCACTTATTAATCCTGTCCAGTGGACTACAGATACAGGCATATTGTATAACAATAGTAGGAGGCTACTGCAGCACAGGGCAGATTCACATGATGGGAAGGCATCTGTTGTCTGCAGTGTTAAGATGCTTCACATTCACCAAATGCACAGATATTGCCAACATTGTTGCAGACAGTTTAGGTGCAGGTACCCCCATTGTCCTACACACGTGTTATTAGTTATCCCAGATGACTGTAACCTCCCTATCCTCTCACATGTCCAGGTGAGAGCCACCCTCATCATTGCAGAACACATATCATCACTGTTACGAAATGGTATCCCTGGATGTGTGCTACATTCACCCCTGGAGGACATAGCACCACATGACAGACTGATATTAATCCCTGGCCATACTACAGGATATGTACCTGAACAGTGCCATACATACACAGTGGTCCCACACCAATGAGGAGGAACCTCTACTGACCCTGGGAACTACTGCATCATATGCACAACTGGTCTTGTGTTCTAAGCTATGGAAGTGTTAGTTATGGCCCACATGTACAACAATATTACATATGTTTATATTTCATGACTATGTACACACAACCTATCTCATGGACATACCTATAGATAGTGAACTATGATACATTTGGAGGTGTCACAGTATACACAGGATTAATCTGCTACTTTGCATTACCTGTGTTTGTGGCAGCTGTTGGTGTGTCACTGGTGCTGCTTAAAGTTTGCTGCTGCTGCTGCTGGTTTTGCTGCTGGCTGTCTTTATTTCTGTTTTGTTCTCTCTCTGTCTCTCTCTCTCTTTCTCTGTCGGTTTTGTGCAATTAATGTATTGCATGAGTGTAGTGTGGGTACTCATTGCTTTTGTAGGCATCTGCATAGGTCCATGTGATGGCCTCTGCACCAATTGTAAGGCAGCATTTGCTAATTGCATGCAGCTGGGTGTGTACTGATTGCATGTCTCACTGTGATTTCAGGACACTGCTATAAAAGGGTATGTGAGATAGGCGTTGCCCTTTCAGATTGTAGGGCGTGGACCATGCTGGTATGCTGTTGACAGTGTTTTGTGAGTGTGAAGGTTAGTACATCTACCATGCTTCATGCTGTGTTGTAGATTCAGGTTGCTGCATTTATCTTGCCTGTTCCCTATAGTGAGTGTGTATGCATACTGACACCTACAACTATATGTCATATGTATTGCTATATAAATATATATATATATATCTGTGTACATATACATACTTTCATATATGTACATTAGTTGACATTATTGGGTACAAGCTAACAATTAGCAGGGCTGTTTCTGTTAACACTACACTAGTATGGGAACCCAGTAATTGGGACTATAAAAGTCTGCATGACATGCTTTGGGTAGTAGACATACTATATTGCCTTTATCTTCATTCATACTATTACGTGTTCCACTTATTTAGCACTATATTCCTGTATGAGAGTCATGGCTTAGTGGTAGGTCATACAGACTAGTGTTACAATGGTCTTGTGGTAGGGCCTACTAGTATGCTCATATTCTGCTTTTGAGTTGAGTATAGGGCCTATCAATCAAAGTGCTGGAGGCACCTTTAAGCAGTTAAAGGGCTTAGTAGGTCTCACAGGAGCCAGGCTGTGTTGCAGATTCTGGTTGCTGCATATATCTTCACCATTTCCTGTAGTGAGTGTGTATGGCTACTGAGACCTACAACTATATTTCATATGTATTAATATATATTTATATATATGTATGAGTAGATATACATACCTTCACATATGTACATTACCTTACATTATTATGTACAAGCTAACAGGTAGCAGGGCTGTTTCTGTTCACACTGAACTAGTATGGGAATCCAGTAATTTGGCCATTAAAACTCTACCTGACATGCTTTGGATAGTACATCTCCTATATTGCCTTTATACTGATTCCTACTATTACATGTTATATTTATTTTAGCACTGTGTTCTTGCAAAGCAGGCATGGCTTAGTGGTAGGTCATGCAGACTAATGTTACCAAGGTCCTCGGTTTGAGACTGACAGTGGGAATTTTTTTTACTTTGCAAACTTTCAAACTGAGTACAGGACTTGTCAATCAAAGTGCTGAGGCCACCTTTAAGCAGTTAGAAGGGTAAGTAGATCACACAGGGGTCAGGCTGTGTTGCAGATTCAGGTTGCTGCAATTATGTTCACTGTTTCCTGTAGTGAGTGTGTATGGCTACTGAGACCTACGACTATATTTCATATGTATTAATATATATTTATATATATGTATGTGTAGATATACATACCTTCACATATGTACATTACCTTACATTATTATGTACAAGCTAACAGGTAGCAGGGCTGTTTCTGTTCACACTGAACTAGTATGGGAATCCAGTAATTTGGCCATTAAAACTCTACCTGACATGCTTTAGATAGTATATCTCCTATATTGCCTTTATACTGATTCCTACTATTACATGTTATATTTATTTTAGCAGTGTGTTCTTGTAAAGCAGGCATGGCTTAGTGGTAGGTCATACAGACTAATGTTACCAAGGTCCTGGGTTCGAGACTGACAGTGGGAATTTATTTTTCTTAGCAAACTTTCAAACTGAGTACAGGAACTGTCAATCAAAGTGCCATAAAGGCACTTTTAAGCACTTTAAACCAGGTCTGCCCTCGTTTGCGCGGAGCTCACGCAAGACTGGCGGTGAGCTCCGCTAACACAAGCGCTCACCCGCGCTAATTTCTTTGAAAGAAAAGAAAAGGTGACAGGAAAGTGGTGAAAAAGGGGTCACAAAGAGGGTAAGACAGTAGGGAAACAAGCGTGGGATTTGCAGGAGGGATGTAGGTAAGGCCCATAGATGCCCATGTCTTTGGCAGCAACAGCTGTGCATTTCCATGTATTTTGGTGAGATATTAGAAACCTTTCACCCTGAGAGAGGTGTCAGGACAACATTAATAGTTGTTGTAGAGCCAATTGTAATTAACTGTTTCAATGTCAAGCAGACATGTGTGCGACATGGACAGCTATGTATGGGGCGTAATTTTGTTGTGGGTACAGAGTGCCCTTTTTTTTTTTTTCAGGTGAGAGTGGTATGTCAGGTGAAGGAAGTCGGTATAGCTGGGGAGGTAGGTTGGGTAGGTTAACAGACAAGACAGACAAGACGCATACAGGGGCGGTGTATGACACACGTGGGGGTTACACAATTGACGGGACGGAGGTTGGGATTTCCAAGATGCATGAGCCCACAGATGGCAACAGTGGAACTGATATCCCCACCCATAGGCAGTTGCCACTGTTCCTTCACAGCCCAGGACGGGCTGTGCTGGGGCTGTGTAGGCGGGCAACGGCCGGGGCCGTTAGCTGTGCCACACGAGCCTCGAGCTGGCGTAGGGGCCCAAGAACAGTGTCTTGGATCTCCCTTCGCACCACAGACCGGACACCGCGGAGGGTGAGTGGACGAACCCCTCCAGCAACACTTGCAGAGGGGGGACGGGCCCCATCCCCTGCAGCGCTTCCACCCGAAGGTGGCACAGGGCCACCGGAGGGGGTCCGGCCTGGGCACTAGTGCCAGGTGCAATCACCAGCTGAGGTGGGAGAGGTGGGTCCGCTGGGACCTGCCTTCCCAAGCGTTCTAGGTTTGTGAGTAGTTATGTTAGTTTGGGTTAGTGGCATTGTATTCCATTCAGATTAGTTGTAACAGCATGCATTGGTATTCCCATCAAACAAACACCCAGATATTAACACCATTGAACAAGGGGCATATCAATATCACATGCATTATTTGAACAGAAATACACAGTCAAACAACATGCAGGGTTGATTAATGGCAACAGGCCATCAGATTTGCAGGTATGAACAGGGCACATGCACGAACAGACATGCATATATTTTTGAAACGGACAAATGTCCATGATTAATGAAATGTTCACATACCATTATTTAGTGGGTGTTGTTATATGGAATTATAGGGTTGGGCGGAGATAGAAAGTGATGACACATTCATATGTTACACATTGATTTACATTTATAATAGGTACACAATTAAGTTGAGGCTGATGTTTCAAAATAAATTTTATTTGACTGTCAAGCTACACCTGTTACAAATACATCACTATCCTACTTATTTTGAATCTGATCAGATACATCATCCTGCTACACTTTGATGACAGGACAGGGGACAACTATGGCTGTTTAGTCTGTCAGATAATCATTCATTCTATCTGCAAATTGTTTACTGTGATCACCATATACAGCATTTGGCTAGACATTCCAGATTCTGACACACTGAAATCAGTTTGGTATATTAAGTTGTACTTCCCACATGCATTTAGTTCTGTAGAAACACACTGGGGCTAATATATTCCGGGTTATTACTACTTTATTTATTCATACATGACCCTTTCTGTCAGTCTCACACTTCCTGCAAATTCACAGTTCAGGTTGCTACTTCTAGGCTTTGTTCACATGTTAGACTAGTGGTGATTCAAACACTTTCCAACAGCCTCACTTCTGTCATGATTCAGCATTTCAACAGGGGATATATCTCACATGTGACTACCTCAGATTCTGAAGCTGTACTCTTGAGACTACTGCAGGTTACACTATATTTAATTAATGGTGGGACATCTGTATGACAGCACTGTTTAATTCTATCAATTATATTTCCAGTTACACTTGCATACTGATGAACTTGTTGCAGCCATACCTGCAGACTTTCAAATCTTGCTTGCACATTATATTACTTTTAATCAATACACTGCAGTGTTCTGATACATGCTACAGTATAATATTTATTTACAAGTACTGGGTGGGGTTACTAACCTGCACGGTGGCGCATCCGCACCAGCCTACGGGCATGCATCTCGCGATTCATAGAGTGGACACCTGCAGCTGTAATACAAAAGAAGTAATATTGGACTACACATCTCCATGGTATCAGCTAGTTGAAATCCTTACATACATAAGTAAAATGTAACTTACTCAGTAGTGGGGCGTTGGGCATATCCCGGGCCTCCTGGATCCATTCGGACAACTGGTCTTGCTTGCGTCGCTTCAAGTCCGCATGGTGGTGACGGACCTGCTCACCAGTGCGTGGAATGCCAGTAGCACTGGTCAGATCACGAGCCAACTGGTCCCATGCCTCTGCCCTATATGCTCCCCATGAGACCTGGCCCTGCATGAGTTGGGCCTCGTGATGGTGGACAAGGAGCCAGACCATGTATCTGGACTCCTCAACGCCCCAACGCTGTGCTCGAAAGCAACGTCCCTCACCTACTCCACTCATTCTGACTGCAGCTCTGATCTACAATCGTTTCTGCTGTGTATTCCTGCCTATGGGGCTTATATATGCTGATTTTCCCGCACATTTCTCTGATTGGCCGTTTTGGAATTGTATCTACTTCACTGAAAATGCTTTATCATGCTCCATTCTGGATTTTATCCCATATATATGCTATTTCTGCATTTCTAGGTATTGCTGTCATGGCTTAGTGGTTTAGTACCTTGACTCTAGTGCATGGTATCCTGGGTTCGAATCTGACAACTGATTTTTGATTTTCCTGACAGAAATGAGTTGAGACCTGTCAATCAAACATGCCAAAAGCACTTTTAAGCACTTAAAACCAGGTCTGCGCTTTGCGGAGCTCACGATGCTTACTGGCGGTGAGCTCCGCTAACACAAGCGCACCAGCGCTAATTTCTTTGAAAGAAAAGAAGGGGTGACAGGAAAGTGGTGAAAAGGGGTCACAAAGAGGGTAAGACAGTAGGGAAACAAGCGTGGATTTGCAGGAGGGATGTAGGTAAGGCCCATAGATGCCCATGTCTTTGGCAGCAACAGCTGTGCATTTCCATGCATTTTGGTGAGATATTAGAAACCTTTCACCCCTGAGAGAGGTGTCAGGACAACATTAATAGTTGTTGTAGAGCCAATTGTAATTAACTGTTTCAATGTCAAGCAGACTTGTGTGCGACATGGACAGCTATGTATGGGGCGTAATTTTTTTGTGGGTACAGAGTGCCCTTTTTTTTCAGGTGAGAGTGGTATGTCAGGTGAAGGAAGTCGGTATAGCTGGGGAGGTAGGTTGGGTAGGTTAACAGACAAGACAGACAAGACATACAGGGCAGTGTATGACACACGGGGGGTTACACAATTGACGGGGACGGAGGTTGGGATTTCCAAGATGCATGAGCCCACAGATGGCAACAGTGGAACTGATATCCCCACCCATAGGCAGTTGCCACTGTTCCTTCACAGCCCAGGACGGGGCTGTGCTGGGGGCTGTAGGCGGGCAACGGCGGGCCGTTAGCTGTGCCACACGAGCCTCGAGCTGGCGTAGGGGCCCAAGAACAGTGTCTTGGATCTCCCTTCACACCACAGACCGGACACCGCGGAGGGTGAGTGGACGAACCCCTCCGGCCACACTTGCAGAGGGGGGACGGGCCCCATCCCCTGCAGCGCTTCCACCCGAAGGTGGCACAGGGCCACCGGAGGGGGGTCCGGCCTGGACACTAGTGCCAGGTGCAATCACCAGCTGAGGTGGGAGAGGTGGGTCCGCTGGGACCTGCCTTCCCAAGCATTCTAGGTTTGTGAGTAGTTATGTTAGTTTGGGTTAGTGGCATTGTATTCCATTCAGATTAGTTGTAACAGCATGCATTGGTATTCCCATCAAACAAACACCCAGATATTAACACCATTGAACAAGGGGCATATCAATATCACATGCATTATTTGAACAGAAATACACAGTCAAACAACATGCAGGGTTGATTAATGGCAACAGGCCATCAGATTTGCAGGTATGAACAGGGCACATGCACGAACAGACATGCATATATTTTGAAACGGACAAATGTCCATGATTAATGAAATGTTCACATACCATTATTTAGTGGGTGTTGTTATATGGAATTATAGGGTTGGGCGGAGATAGAAAGTGATGACACATTCATATATTACACATTGATTTACATTTATAATAGGTACACAATTAAGTTGAGGCTGATGTTTCAAAATAAATTTTATTTGACTGTCAAGCTACACCTGTTACAAATACATCACTATCCTACTTATTTTGAATCTGATCAGATACATCATCCTGCTACACTTTGATGACAGGACAGGGGACAACTATGGCTGTTTAGTCTGTCAGATAATCATTCATTCTATCTGCAAATTGTTTACTGTGATCACCATATACAGCATTTGGCTAGACATTCCAGATTCTGACACACTGAAATCAGTTTGGTATATTAAGTTGTACTTCCCACATGCATTTAGTTCTGTAGAAACACACTGGGGCTAATATATTCCGGGTTATTACTACTTTATTTATTCATACATGACCCTTTCTGTCAGTCTCACACTTCCTGCAAATTCACAGTTCAGGTTGCTACTTCTAGGCTTTGTTCACATGTTAGACTAGTGGTGATTCAAACACTTTCCAACAGCCTCACTTCTGTCATGATTCAGCATTTCAACAGGGGATATATCTCACATGTGACTAC
>NC_056726.1:395203769-395328769 GCF_019279795.1 Protopterus annectens
TCATCTAAACATTCTTTTCTTAACCAGTACATTTAAATCATATCTGAAAATTCCTTTGAAATGTAAATACCTTTTAACATTGTTAATTACTTACATGAGAATGAAATGCTCAAAGGGTTACTTAAGTCAGTGTTCTTCCCTCTCATTTCCTTTGCTTTGGGCTCTTTATCCTAGCCTGTCAGGTGCAGTTTTGCAAACCACATTGGGGAAGGCTGAGCTGCAGTTTTCTCTTGATTATTTCTATTCTGAAAGTCACACAATAAGATACTTCTGACCATCTTTGTCACATATGAAATAGTTTTCAACCAAGTATTGCGATATCTGCTGACTTTCATGGTCAGGTCATTCTCATATTATTTTCAGCAATGTACTAGGCAAAATAGCCTTTTCTAATAAAATAATTCAAGTCTATAATGATCAAGGAAGCTTGCACTGATAGGAGTTGTAGGTGTATTTATGGAGTATGATGTGATTTAAATTTTAATTTCTATGTTAGACCTGAACAAAAAGAAACATTTTGTGATGACAAATCTTTTGATTCAGAATATTGTGTTAATTCACCAAAGTTTAATATATTGAAGCAGGTATAGTGCTTAATTATCATCTCATAGTTAGCAAAAAACATGAAATCCACAGCGCGTATGATAATTTGTAGTTTGTCCAAACTACAGAACATTTACCTTTCATTCTGAGAAGCTACTATTGTGTTCCTTATGTTTTACATCTGTCATTGACCTTTTGAGTAGCCATAGCTTATTAATAAGGTGAAAAGTAAAGGAATTACTGTGTGTGTGTGTGTGTGTGTGTGTGTGTGTGTGTGTGTGTGTGTGTGTGTGTGTGTGTGTGTGTGTGTGTGTGTGTGTGTGTGTGTGTGTGTGTGTGTGTGTGTGTGTGTGTGTGTGTGTGTGTGTGTGTGTGTGTCTATCACTATGTGATACTACATTCTGGCATACTCTTTCCCTTAATGCATACATAGACTGAATTATTTGATCATCTCCTCTTGCTCACATCTATTACAGCAAACCAATGCCTGCTGCTGTTGCTGGGTCCTGTTTTCCCAGTGTTGTTCATACCTACGATTCCAGCAAATTCAGGAACATTTCCTACAAAAGTATTGACTGCAAGCTAGATACCAATACTCCAAATGTCTTTATTCAGAGACTCCAGGAAAAGCAGTGGAAGCATACGTTTCTGCCCATCAACCTACATCCTTTAAACGTGGTCTGGAAAAGTAGAAAGTAAAGAAACCCAGTGGGCTAACATCAGAATTCGTGCCTTGTCTAGTCTTCTGGACATCAATGCAAACTGATGAGAAGCTTCTGTGGTCTGCATATACCAATCAACGTACTAGCATTGAAAAGACTCATCAGTAATTCCTCAGCTCCTCTTTTCTTGGGCCGCCCACCCAGATATCACATCCTATTCATTTTTCACAATGCATTTGGTCACCAGCAGTCAATATCTCAGCAATCACTCAAGTTACACACATAACTGTCATAGGTTCATAGGTTCATAGGTAGGTACTAGGCTATTGGCCCTAGGGCCTATATAAGCCTAGTCGAAGGTACCCTGGCTTTTGCCACCCAATAAAATTAGCAGCAGAATTTTATTCATCTAGGTGAGAGCTTTCACGTGAGTCTGTGTTACTTGGTTGCTGAGATATTTAGGAAAATGTGAAAATTATATCGATATAAAGTAATATCATAAAAACAACTGTTAATGTATCTTTACCTGCACTAGACAGTGTTCAAATATTAAGAAGCTGAGTTTGGCATTGTGTAAGCTTTAAGAAGAAATCTTTTAAAACCTTGCACATAGCATGTGGAATTATTGATGCAAATATGAACAAGCAATATTTGACACCTAGAGGTGTCAGTAGGCGGTAGCTGCAGAAGCACCTGGAGGTGTCACTCAGATGCCTGCTTTACATTTATAACAAACTACTGGATTAAAACTTACAGCAGATAAATAAAACACTGAAGAAAGATAGGTTTATAACCCAGCATCTCTCAAATGTCTTTAATAACCTATTGTTGCATGTTACACAGTGTGACTCACTACCTTCCTTTAAACATAACCAAGACAGGTAGAGAAGCATCCACAAATTTACAGATCTATTCTGAAATTGAAAGTATGGGCCTCTGCAGAAAGTAGGTGCAGCATGCAGGAGGGCACTGAAAGTGCATGACTGGTCATAACATGTAGTGTCCTGAGAAATCTCAAATAATCTCACAAGATATTGCAAAATGTGTAAAGCTGTGGTGCTTTGGTTTACACAGTTGTATCTGATTCCATTAGACACATACTGTATTTAAATAACTACCCATATGAGGTCATAACTTGTGCAACACAGTACAGTTTAAGATGCAGTGCTAAGAAATGTAAGTTATTGGCAAGTCAAACATTCCCAGGGAAGTAACACTACACAATCAAGTGTTACACAATCAAGTGTTAGAGGAGGGTGCACAAAATTAGCATTCAAGGAGCATGTCATTTGGGTTAAAAATTAAGACCATGAGACAAGATGTAATACTAATTAAAAGCATCACTATGCACAAACCAAAAAAAAAAAAAAGTTACCTTGTATAAGAATTTCATTACATCTACACTGAAATATAATTCAGTTCTCTGTAATTATACTCAGGGAATGCTAAAGATTGGAAATAGACAAGCAAAAATTCAAAAGATACACCCCTCTTAACTTAGTAGAATAGTAGGATAGATATAAAAACAGAATGTGATTGCTATACAATATAGATGCATTTGAGAAAAAAATCTTACTAGCCTATAGAGTCTATAACAGCAAAATATTAGGATTAAGCCCTGACTTACACAGATAAACTAGTACCAAGACATTCGGACAGAAGGATGATCATTTTGTCATTAAACTGAATAAATCCTATAAGAGGGACTGATGTATTACTCAAATTGTGCCATGTCTAGGGAATAAATTGTCACACTGTATAAGAGTGTCAGAGAACAGCAACCAAAGAAAAATTAAGATTAATGAGTTCGAAGCAATGTCTTTGATGTCATCTAAAGGGGGCCGGTGTTCTTACATGGCCAACTGGCCTGAAATTTATACAGTTAACTTAAAAAATTATAAACATATCACTATCCAGATGTGCATATCCAGAATTTGCTTCTTCGTTTAGATGTTTCATAACGGACTCAATTCCAGATTATACAGCACAACAGAGGCATGCAGCAGTGTAAATACTTCCCATGAACTGCTCATTACTTCTGGACTAATGGCTAATCTTGAAGTACAGATGAAGTTGCTCAGACCACGACACTAAAGCAGACCCTTGTCCCATGTGTCAGCAGACTATTCTCAGTCCCAGTAGATGCACTTTCTCTAGGAAAACAAGAAGTGCTCAGTTTTTATTTGGCAATCAAATTAGTCATGAAATCAAACAGATTGACATGTTTTTTTTTCTTTGTTAGAGATGCATGGGCCTAAAATTAGACCCACCAAACTGTAATAGGTATATGTCACAGAAAATTGTTGAAACGTGAAAAGTATCAAAGAAAAATGATTACCCACAGTTCCATGGCACTCTCGTTATCAAGGGTTGCCACTGCTGGTCTGCACTATACTATATCACATCCGTGGTAGCCTAGCACCCCATGGGCCAAATAATATTCATAATATCCTCACATTGAGTCACCAAAACCAAAGTTTTCATAGACCTCCTCTATAGTCTGCTGAATCAATCAGTCAGTCAATCAAGCAATCAAGTTGCATTAATAAAGCACCTTTTAAACTTGTAGCATTGAACAATCCACACATAAAATAATACATAAACAAATAAACATTAAAACAAGTAAAATGAATAATAATTATATAAAAAAGATCAGTAAAAGACTTGTATAAAGACTTATGGGTTCAGCTGTCTTTTTTGAAAATAATAGTGCATATAGCATCTGACCAATAAAGTATTCAACCAGCTCTTTGACTGAAGACATACTGTACTGTATTATGAAATACCTGATAGTAATGTAATTGCTGCAATAAACCTGACTGATCACTGCATACAATAGTGAAGTATTCAAGAAGATGAAATGCAAATCAGTATAGATGTATAAGACTGTAGCTTTATTGTTTGAAATACAGAAAGGCATTACAAGTTCACCTCTGGTGAGGCATACTGCTGCTAGCTAACTAAACACTTTAATCAATAATTTCTACCATATTAGGAACCAGTGATCTTCCATTAAAGGGCTGTTAGAGGTGTTTTATTTTCTTTATGCAGGAAATCCTCTAGACACGAATGTCCTTTTTCAAGGGTAACACAGAAACGCTGTCTGCTTAAGTGACTTGCTCAGAGTCATGCTGTGGAGAAATGGAGGCTGAAGAAATCAGACCTTGAATCTTTGATTCAAAGGGAGCCGATATATTAACAACACAGAAATAATTACCAG
Organism: Protopterus annectens; assembly: GCF_019279795.1. Lineage (NCBI taxonomy): Eukaryota > Metazoa > Chordata > Ceratodontiformes > Protopteridae > Protopterus > Protopterus annectens. The sequence continues at coordinate 395,208,195 of NC_056726.1, forward strand.
ACAGACTTCATTGATAAATAGATTCATAGAGTATTACTAGGCTAACAACCCAGGGGGCCTTTCTAAGCATAGCCAAGTATCCATAGGTTCATAGGAGGTTACTATGCTAATGGCCCTAGATCCCTTACAAGCCCAAGCATATTTATACCAAGTTGCCCCATTTTTCTATGGTTAGGCAAATGAAGTTTGCAGAGATACAGGTCTATGTTAGTTAATACTGACTTTCTCTGTCCAGGAGTGACATGGGCGCCACCCTAGGAGTGAATTTGCGGTCACCCATCCATTGATCTAGGGTGCGTTTGAAGAGGGCCAGGGAATGGCTTTGTTTCACATGAACTGGAAGTTTGTTCCAGAGAAGTTGCAGTCTCTGGGGGATGCATCTGTCTTTCCATGATGACCTGTTTATGTCAGAGGCTAGGTTAAAATCCCTGGAGCGAGTGACCCTCATGCAGTTTGATTTATGAATGTATAGCATTTCTCTCAGAGCTGAGTCAAAGATTTCCCTGTAAGCCAGGCACAGGTCACCACTTAGAAACCTGTAGGAGACAGAATACAGTGACAAGGCTTTCAGTCTTTCTGTGTAAGACTTGTTTTGTGTATCCTGTAATTTCTTGGTGAGAAATCTCTGTGGTCTCTCCAGTTGTTGCAGATTTCTGGTGAGGAACATGAAAAAGGGAGCATTGTACTCAATTCTTGGTATGATGAGGGCTTAGAATAATGGAATTATAGCATTGTTAGATGTAGATGTGATGCCTATACTTATAAGATGTGCTATATAGAAGAATTTCTTTACTGCTGTGGATACATGATGGTCAAAGTTCAGATTGCTACTAACCTGAGTACTCAGATTATGTACCACTGGGTCTACCCTTGGGGGGGTCTCTATAATGTAATTACCAGGGATGTCAGCTTTCCCAAAGGGAATAATAATACATTTTTGTTTTTGCATTTAACTTCAGTCCATGGCTTTGGCACCAATTATTTGTCTGTGCTAACTGTGTCTGCAGTATATTAACATCACTGGGGGACTCAATGAGTACTCCCAATTTACAATCGTCAGTCAACTTGGTCAACCATAGGCCATGCAAGTTTGTCTGGACTTCTGAGAAATAAATTCCAAACAGTAAGGGACCCAGCACAGAACCCAGTGGTACACCACTGGTGACTGGCCTTTTGCTAGAGCTGGTCATCCACTTTTACAGTATATGTCCTGTCAGTAAACCAGTTGGCTACCGATTTGGTAATTTTGAGGTCAGTTCCAAATTGTGAGAATCTCTTTATAATACCTGAATGGGGGATTGTGTCAAATGCCTTGACTAGGTCAAGATAGGTGATATGCATTGTCTTTCCCTCGTCCAGGGCATTGGTGACTTTCTTGAAGAAGACAACCATGTTTAACAGGCATGATCTATGTTTAATGAATTCAAACTGGGTTGGGTCCAGAGTTTGGAGATTACTTATGTCCTTGTTAATAAGGTCCATAAATATTTTATCCATGGGCTTGTAGATGATGCTAGTCAGGCTTATGGGCCTATAATTCCCAAGGTTGGTTGATTTTCCTCCTTTGTGCAGTGGCATTACTGTTGCTTTCCTCCATTCCACAGGAACATAGCCAGTTTGCAGACTGTGGTTAAACAGGGATCCAAGTGGGTCTGCTAGGTCATGTTTTAAGTTGTTTAAAAGGCAACCTGGGATGTTATCTGGTCCCATTGATGTCATGTGTTTGGCCTTGGATAGTGCCAAGATGACATGCTCTCTTGAGATAACAGGCTGAGGAATGGTGGCAGGTATACTTTTGGGATGACTGGAGGGGACAGAGAGGTGAAGTTTGCTCCAAATCTGTCAGACAGCAGGTTAGCTATTACCTCAGGTTGAGTATGGGTGCTGTCATCCACAACCAGTTCAGTGCATAGCTGGGTATTCCCTTTTTAGATTTTGGACGTAGGTAAAGAATGCCTTGTGATTATCCTTAGCTAGGAAGGTGATTTCTGCTTCATAATTAGCTTTGGAGGAATTGATGAATTCTCTGATTTGTTTGGTTAAGCTAGAGAGAGATTTCTTCCTCTGCTGAGCCAGTTCCCTCTTGTTCTTGGACATTAGTTTCTTTTTGTTGTTGTATAGCCTATATATACTAGTGGTCCACCAGGGTGGCTTGTTTTTTTCAGCAAGACCTGATTTTAATCTGATCAGGTGCAGCCAATTCTATACAACTACTTAAGTGGTTATACAGGGCATTGGTGTACAACTCTGCATAGGAGTCTGTGTTATCTGCATTTGAGTGGGCTTAGAAATGTCTTATATCATCACTTAGTAAGAGGTAATTTGTCTTTGAAAAACTGTTAAGCATTTTTTGAGTTTGATGGGGTATCTGGTCTTATAATTACATTGAATGAAACTAATTTATAGTCTGATCTTACCAAGGAGGGCATCACATGGGGGGGGGGGGTTTGCAGCACACTCTCACGTTAGTACTGTGTCCAGGACATCTGAGCCTTTTGTGGATGTGCTGACTAGCTGTTCCAGAGCATTTGCATTGACAAAGTCCAAGAACTTCTGAGCCAGCATGTTTGTGATCGTGTATCTTTGGGTCTATATTAGATCAGCGAATGCTTAAACAAGCGAACGCTGATTGATCGAACTTATTTAAGCGAATGTTCAAAATATCGAAGCAACAGAAACCCAAATTTTTTCCTAGGGAAAGAATTTGGTTGTCCGTTTCTGCTGCTTCGGTATTTTTAGTGCTGTGGTGGAAAGTTACGGGTCAGATTCAGGTAAGTGTGCGATTGTGTGGATGTGAGTGTTAGGGTGGGTTAGGTGAGTTAAAGTTAGGGTTCAGGTTAGGTATGTGTGCAATTATGTGGACGTGAGGGTTAGGGCGGGTTTAGGTGGGTTAGGGTTAGGGAGCGGGTGAGGTGAGTGTGCGATAGTGATGGACCTTAGGGTTAGGGTTTGGGTTAAAGTAAGTGGATAGTTAGTGGTGTGTGCATAGTTTAGTGTAGGGTTAGGTGTCAGATTTTATGTGTATGTGTGTGGATTTCTGTTTGTTTGGTGTGCTTGTGTTGTGTGTATGTGTTTTGGATCGGTGTTTTTTTCCCTAGGAAAAAAAATCGCTGATCTGACAGTTCGAGATTGTAAGCTTTTGCTTACATAAGGTCGATCAATCAGCGTTCACTTTGTTAAGCATTCACTGATCTAATATAGACCCGTATCTTTCCCAGTCAATGGTATGATAATTAAAAGCATCCATGAGTAAGGTGTTGGGCTGTATGGCAAGTGATTACAGTAAGTCCTGGTATGCGGTATGCATTTCCTATTTCATGTTGGGGGACTTATAGCTAGCTGTGATGTGGTAGGGGGCATTGCCTGTAGTTAATTGAACATGGAGTTGATCAAGACAGCCATACTGTTTGACCAGTATAGAGGTATACTTATCCTTAATGAAGATGGATACACCTCTTCCTTTGGCTCTTTCATGCTCAGTTTGTGGACTGAATGTATGGAAGCCATTGTAGCCCTGCATGGCCGGGGTGCTTTCTGCCCTCTGAACTATGTCTCAGTGAGTGCATAGAAGTCAGCATCTTCCAAAGTAAGGAGTGCTTCCAGGGAGTGCAGCTTCTTGTTTAGATTCCTAGTATTAAGCAGCAGTACCTTGAGTTTATCTAGAGAGGATTTTGTTATGTTGGGAGGTAGGTTATTGTGACACTGCCTAAAAAAGGCACAATAGAGGTGGTTAATGCCTTTGCCAGTATCCAGAAGCCAAGAGGAGACACGTACAGACCATCTCTAGCAAAGCAGAGTGGGCTGTTGACCATGTCTTCCTAGACTGACAAATATTGGATCCCCTTGGACTGACAACAGAAGCTAAGCCAATTGTTAAAGTCAATCATTTTTTTTTTTGTTTGTATTGTGGCATCATCCTTGGAGAAGGTAGAATGCTGCTTAAGGCTAGGCTTATACCTACCTGTGACACATAATCTGAGAGCTCAGTCATGTCTCTCTTCATATAGTCCAGTGAGGTATGTCTCAATTCATTAACCCCCACATGGACTATGATGGAGTCATACCTGTACTTGTGTTTGAGTGACTTGAGTGCTTGAGTGACTTGACTGGAAATTGGCACCTGGCAAGCAGTTCCTTATCCAGCCTGGTGAGGGAACACCCATGTGTCTCACAATGGAGTCACTTATGACAAATACATTAGGTTTTGTGGTGTTACACCTTATGGGCTTATTTGTTGAGAAAATGGTGCATGCGTTATTATGTGCTCTGGCTGTTTTTTGCATTGTTATGTGTGTAAGTGGTTTCCATTTGGGAGGTTCTGATCTTTTAGTAAGTTACTTGTGAGTAACTCCATATATGTGGGTTTATGGGTTTATGTGGGTTTATGTGTCGTGTCCTTATTTAGTGTGGGAAGTGGTATGTGTGTGCCCTAAAAACCTGTTTGGCTTTCAATTTGACCTTATATGAGAGTCTTGACTCCAATTTCATAGTGTAACTACATCTCTCACATAAAATATCTGTTTGTTTTAGGAGTATGTGGTTGTCAGTCTACATGAGTCAATTACTACATTGCCTTAGGATGCCCATGTCTGTCAGGCCAGCAAGAGAGATGATGGGAAACTGCCTGCCCATGGTAGCAGGCTCTTACTGCATGTTTTATTATGGAAGGAAATGGGTTAATTTGAAAGGACTGTGCTTCTAGCACAGAGACTACAAGAGGGACATATACTTTGTGTAGGCTAAGGGTGATCAATAATGTAGTGTTGCTCAGTGCAGAAGTGCGTTGCTCCTAGAGCAGCAGAAAAGCTTTGCAGAATTTCAATGACTGCTACTTAGAGAAAGACTGAGCTTCTAGGCTTTTGTGTCTTTACAGGGCACTGCTAACTGCTCATAGGTTCATAGGTTCATACTAGGCTATCTGCCCTAGGGCATTTATAAGCCTAGCCAGAGTGTGTATGGCTTTCGCCACCCATTTTAAATTAATTTTGCTATGCCCTTTTTCGAGGTTAGTATACTGTGCCTCTGTCTAACAGTGACACAGAAGTGATAACTGGGGTAAACCTACGATCTCCCATCCACTCATCAAGATTCCTCTTGAAGAGAGTCAATGAGGGACTCTGCCTAACCTGGACTGGGATTTTATTCCAGAGTGAAGGGAGCCTCTGGGTTATGAATCTGTCCCTCCAGCATGTCCTATTTATTTCAGTGCTGAGGTTTAAGTCCCTCGAGCGCGTAGCTCGATGGGATTTGGATTTTCTGAGGTGCAGCATGTCCATTAATTCCGGGTTGGACATGGCTTTATACGTCAGGCACAGATTGCCTCTGAGCAGGCGGTATGCCACTGAGTAGAGCTGGAGTTTCTTTAACCGGGCAGCATACGGCATCTGTTTGAGCCCCTTGATCCTCTTGGTGAGGTACTTTTGGGGTCTTTCCAGTTGCTGCAGGTGTCTGGTAAGGTACATCCCAAAAGGGGCATTGTACTCAATTATGGGCCTGATGAGGGATGGGTAAAGAGGCACGATGACCTCCCCTGATCTAGATGTGAATCTCTTCATGATTAGGTGGGCTATATAAAATGTTTTTCTAACCACTTTGGCCACGTGGTTGTCAAATGAGAGATTGCTATCAACTTGTGTCCCCAGGTCCCTAATTACTTCTGTACTTAATGGATTACCACCTATGTGGTAATTTGTGGGCACTTTTTTGCCAAAGGGGATGACTATACACTTTTTGGCATTTAGCTTGAGGCCATGGCTCTGGCACCAGTTGTCTGTTTCTATGAGGCCCTTTTGGAGGATGCTTGTGTCAGCTGGAGAGTCTATTATGGTGCCCAGTTTGCAGTCATCTGCGAACTTGGTCAGCCACAGTCCTTCCATGTTGGCCTGTACCTCTGAGAAATATATACCGAACAAGAGAGGACCCAAGACTGAGCCTTGTGGGACGCCACTTGTAACTGGTTTGGAGTCTGACATGGCTCCAGCTATTCTAACCATGTGGGTTCTGTCCTTGAGCCAGTTTGCAACCCATCTAGTGACATAGGGGTTTATATTTAAGCTGGTGAACTTATCTATAATGCCCGAGTGGGGTATTGTATCGAAGGCTTTTGTGAGGTCCAGGTAGGCTGTGTGGACCACCTTCCCCTTGTCAATGGCCTTGGTGACTGTTTCAAAGAAATCGACCAGGTTTAAGAGGCAGGATCTGCCCTTAACAAAGCCGAACTGGGTAGGATCCAGTGTCTGTAGGTCCCCAATATCTTTATTTATAAGGTCCATGATGATCCTTTCCATAGCTTTGCAGACCAAGCTAGTGAGACGTATGGGGCGATAGTTTCCAGGATCAGTTGAGGCACCACCTTTGTGGAGAGGGACCACTGTTGCTGTATGCCACTCTTTGGGTACATATCCTGTAGTAAGGCTGAGATTGAACAGTAGTTTTAGGTTTGGGTTTAGCTCTTCTTGGAGTTCATGTAGGACGCAGCCCAGGACACCGTCTGGTCCCATTGATGCTGTGTTTCTTGCTTTGGAGAGGGCAGCTCTTACCTGAGCATCTGAGATGTCAGGAGGGCAGCACTCTGCTGGGATAGATATTAGCCCTTTTGGTGGGGAGGGGGTTGGGAGAAGTTTGCGCTGAACCTGTCAGCTAGGATGTTGGCAATTTCTGTGGGTTTGGTGTATTTTTTGTCATTTTGGACTAATTCTGAGCATATCTGGGAATTCCCACCCAGGTTCTTAACATAACTAAAGAAAGCCTTGTGATTATCCTTAGTGTCTTGTGCAATGTTTCTCTCGAAGCTGGCCTTAGATGATTTTATGAGTGCCCGTAGTTTTTTGCTAATACTGATCAGAGATGCCTTCCCTTTTTGGAATTTTGCTCTGTCATGTGGTAGCTTCCTCCTTCTATTGTATAGTTTGTTTATGGCTGGGGTCCACCAGACAGGACGTCTGCCTTTGGAGGATTGGGTCTTGGTTTTATTTGGGATTGCATGATCCATGCATTCCTGAAGGTGTTCATAGAATGCGTTTATAAAGGATTTTGTGGTCTGGGCCGTATTATCCACAGGCCCGGGGGCTTTGAAGGATTCCACCTCGGTTTTGAGGAGTGTGAAATTTGCTTTAGAGAAGTTTTTCACTGTGGTTTTCTGGGCATAGGGTGGGGTCGGGATGTGAATATCCAGTGAGATTAGTTTATGGTCTGATCTTACCAGTGAGGGATACACTTCTGGTCTGGAGCATAGAGTCCCCATGTTGGTGATGATCAGGTCCAGTATGTTTTCCCCTCTTGTGGGAGTGGTAACAAGTTGTTCCATAGCATTTGAGTTTATAAATTCTAGGAACCTTTGGGCTAGGGTGTTGGAGCTAGAGTAATGCTCCCAGTCTATGGTTGGTTAGTTGAAGTCACCCAATATAATGGTGTTTGGAGAGATCTTCATATTTTCCAGTGTTCTCAGGAAGGCCGAGTGGGGTTCCTGGGTTTGGGATGGTGGTCTGTAGCAGGCTATAAACTGGAAGGCAGTTTTACCCACTGTTAGTTGCACATGGATAGTCTCTGATGCTTCGTGCTGTGCCACCAACCTGGAGGTGTGGGTATCTTTGACGAATATTGATACTCCCCCTCCTTTTGTGGTTCGGTCCAAGTTTTGGGGCTGAAAAGCATGGTATGAGGTATAACCTGGTAGTGCTGGGGTGCTCTCGAGAGCCTTGAACCAGGTTTCTGTTACTGCACAGATATTGATGTTCTCCATGCTAAGGAGAGTTTTGAGTGCATGCATCTTGAGGTTTAGACTTCTGGCGTTGAGTAGCATTACTCTTAGTTTCTTATCCCTTGTGATACCTATGGAGGTGGGTTTATCTTTTGAGCCTTGCCTAAAAAAGGCACTATGGGGGTAGCAAGAGCCTTTGCCAATATCCGAAAGCCCAGGGGTGACAGGTGCAAGCTGTCCCTAGCGAAGCATCGTGGCTTGTCGAGCATGTCATCCCAGGCTGACAGGCATTGGATCCCCTTTGAATGACACCAATACTTAAGCCAATTGTTGAAATTGATAATCTTGTCTTCATACTGTGGCATCATTCTTGGTGAGGGTAAGATGCTACTCAAGGTCAGGGTCATACCGGCCTGGGCTACATGCTCAGAGAGCTCCTCTATGTCTCTTTTCATGTCGTCCAGGGAGGTACGTCTCAGGTCATTCACACCAGCATGGACAATGACTGAGTCATATTTGTACTTGCCTTGGAGTGACCTGAGTGCTTGTGTTATGTGGCGGATCCTAGTGCCCGACAGGCAGCTCACCGTGACCTTCTCCTTGTTCAGCCTGGTGAGCGGGACGTCAGTGTGCCTGATGATAGAGTCACCTATTACAAGTGTATCAGGTGTGTTGTTTAGCCTTAAGGGCTGTGACTGTTCGGCACACTGGCTTTGTGAGCTATGTGCTGCATTTGTTTTGTTTTGGGGTAGCGGTTGCTTGGGTGTCTGCTTTGGAGGTCTCTGCTGCTTAGGTAGATTTTTATTTAGAGCCTCCAAGTATGTTTTTGTGTGTTTATGTGTTTGGTTTGCTGTCATGGTAGGTCTATGTGAGACTGGAATTGTAGTGAGTGTGGTTTCCTTCTCCTCCTGACTGGTTACGCCAGTAATGAGTTGAGAGAGCTTAGCCTCCAGTTTGGCTATATGGTTGCATCTCTCACATGTGTTGGAATTTGTTGGGAGGAGGAGATGGTTGTCTGTGTACATTAGGCAGTTGTAACATTGCCTCAAGATTCCCAGATTCACCAGCTGGACCGGAGAGGAGATTGACAACTGACCTTTGGACATGCTAGAATAGTATTGGGAATTCCTTTATAATTGAAAAAAAGGGCCAATGGGGAACAAGTTACTCAAGGGGAGATTGTGAGGGTGTAGCATGCTGTTGCATGAAGAGCACCACACAGATGTGAGGCTTAAATACAAGCAAAGATAAACAAGTTTTAAGCTAACTACCAATCAGGATACCCAATAAGCCTTCCACCAGCAATCAACAACTCAGGCAGGTTAGATCAGCACACGTCTGCCACAAGAGTGTAGCAAAAACACCTTCTTAATGTAGAATAGCTGGTTTGGAGCCCGAGTGTAACAAAAGAACATACAAATTATCCATAACAGCCATACAACTAACAGATACAATGTACTACAGAGGAAATAACTACTTAAAGCAGCAGTGGACAGTACAGATTATTTTGACTACTACTAAAGTACAGTCACTATATAAGAGAAGTGGAAAAATACTTAGAGCTCTTCTATGTGCTTCCCAGCTCAGACAGGCCATATAAACAGCTACTGCCACTAGATGAATAATCCTAGTTCTCCTATGTAAAAGCACAGTAAAGGAGTGCCTGGAGTGAAATGCTGCCACAAGCAAACCTAAAGAGATGGAATGCTATCACAAAAAAACATAAAGATATGGATAGAGGTCATGTGCCACACATCAGGCTGGTGTACTGTTAACCTGTGCTGGTCTGTGGCACCATTGCAAAGTAGGGACAGCCATGTCAAACATGTGTGTACAGCCACATGCACATTGTCTGTAGACTCAACTCAGGGGTAGGCAGAATAATGTTGTACAGGCATGCACTGCTTTGGGGGAGATATGCAAGCTCGGGCTCAGGCAAACATAATATTCACTCCACATACCCTTCTACAAATGCCTTCCTCACACATAGGGGCAGTGGCCAACACAAAGCATTAGTGGAAGATTTACAAAGGTCAGCGATGGTCTGTTAACATGTGGGGTATGTTGCACAAAACATGGCAGTGCGGTGCAACGGTGCATAGTGCACGCATTGTGTTGCAGGTATGGGGCATAAGCTACTAACACAAATGATGCAACACAGGGATGTATGCTAACTACTACTATAAATGTGTAAGGTGCATGCCTTCTGCTATAACACACGCATGCTGTTGTGTGCAACTCAGGGATGTTTGATAACTACCACTATAATTTTCTAAGCTGATTGCCATCTGCCATATCACTTTAAACAGCTTATAAAAGTGTAATTAATCAATAAAAGTACTTTGCTTTGTATAAATTAGCCAAGAACCACTCAACTGTACAGAATGTATAAAAGCACTAAAAACAAGATAAGCTAATTAATAAGCCATCTAGCCAATAAAACTACATGCAGAAATATCAAATGTTTCTCCAATGTAAACAGACCAGTCTACCTCCAATTGCACTATATGTAAAATCCACTGACCTCTTGATGTTAAAAAAGTGCTTGCTAAAGTTTAAAAATACAATACTTTGCCCAACAGCTTACTAGATAATGAATTCAGAGCAAGTAAATCAGTAGAACAGACAATGAAAGGCAAAATGCACTTTTTCAACATAAGCACAAGGAAAGGCAAATAAATAATCAAGATATCAATAGCAGAGCAGAAAGGGAGGAGGTTATTAAGCTCAATTATGCAGTAGGGTAGGCAGCTTAAAATCACCAGGTTTAAAAACCACATCAACAAAAGGGAGGGTAAGTGGGGAAAACTAGCAAGGATTCACCAGCAGTGCTTTACTTTATGCAGACTTGAAATCTTTTTTTTTCAAAAAGACAAAGGCCCAGAACTTCACTGTGTGTTTAAGTATCACTTAAGAGACGATTTAACCAATGAAATAACACGTGAAATGTGCAGCCTCGATAATTTAAGTGTTTATCTCCCACACAGAACAAAAATGCCAGACCAAGCAAATTTCTTAAAACAGAAAACAAAATGAAGCAGGAAAAGCAGAAAGCAGCACTATCAGCAAGTCACAGACAAAAAATATAGGTTTATTTTCCTCACGCAGCTGGGAATCATCAGCAGTGCTATAATTTATGCAGGCTTCAAATCTTTTTAGAAAAGACAAAGGCCCAGAATTTCGCTGTGTACTTAAGTATCAATAAAGAGACAGTTTAACCAATGAAAATAAAAACACATGAAATGTGTAGCCTAGATAATTTAAGTCTAACTCTCACATAAAACAAGAACATCAGGCCAAGCAGATTTCTTAAAACAGAAAACAAAATGGAGCAGGTAAAGCAGAATGGAGCTCTACCAGCAAGTCACAGACAAACAAAAAATAGATTTACTTTCCTCACTCAACAGGGAATCATCAGCAGTGCTTTAATTTTTACAGGCTTCAAATCTTTATCCCTGAAGGAATAATTATGTCCTGTATCCAAGTAGGACATTGAGGGCCAGTCATTTGTAAGCTACCTCTGTATATAAGGGACATGGATGCCAGGCCTGGTGTATATTTTCTATCCCCAGCCACTGGTCTAGGTTGCTCTTAAACTGGGTAATAGACAAACTTAGCTTCACATGGATGGGAAGCCTGTTCCACAGGAGGTGCAGTCTCTGGGACACATATCTGTCTCTCCAGCATTTTCTGTTTAAGTCACAGACAAAATTCAGGTCCCTAGACCTTGTATTTCTGGTACTGTCTGACTTACGAATATTCAGGAGATTCATAAGTATAGCTTGATACTCATCTATTATTGTTTCTTTATCAGTGGCAGCTCCATCCCTATGCAGATACCTCCCTTATTAGTTTAAGAGCAGCCTCTCCCCGCTTAGCTGGTAGCTAGTCAAGTCATTGGCATGCATGCATAGTTTTGGTATCAATCACTGTCAGCTAGATCTGGCACTGTGTGTGTCAACATTTGTGCTAAGAGATCTAAAGAGATTTTGAAGGTGTGTTGAAAGAATGACAACTGTATTCTCAGTTCAGTTATCTTATCTGAAAAAAAAAGGATTTGAGCTAGGACCCATGACTTCCAGGTTAAATACTGAAATTTTATCTTATTTAGAATAGAAGTAGATTAAATGTTATAATACATTTGGAGCATGTGACAAACTTGCTGAAGTTAGTAGCATTTTTCTGAAATAATTTTCATTGCAGTTGTTCTGTTTATAAGTATGAGACAGGTTTACAAGGTCAGAATCCTGCTATATTGCAAGGCTGGTCAGCTTCTTGAAGTATAAAAATAGGTCAGGCCTACACATTAATCACAGGCAGCTTTATTGATGCTATGGAACACTATCCCCTCATAGAGTAGGTCTGGTGCACATAAGATCTGCATACTAATGCTCTGTGTGATTACAAAGCATGCATCACAGTATGGTAAAACCTAGTGTACAGCGTTACCTCATTATCATTATGTTGCCATAGTAATCCATGTCCTCATCAGGACCATGTGTCATTCATAAGCACTACACCAGCTGCGTACAGGCAGGTCTCACAGGAGTAACTTATGGGGCTATAATCTCATACTACAAATGGTGCAGTGCATGTGTCTGTGCCCATCCCTGCTTCTTTGATGATGTGCTGTTAAGGTAACAGAGCTGAGCAGCAAAATCAGCACAAAAAAAAGCAGTGACAACATTTGACTTTCACTCTGGTGGTGTATAAAGCCCTGACCCCAGCACAGATGACCCAGGTTCCATTATCAGCTCTCATCACTGGCAGAACAGCATCAGGAGAGGGATGAATGTTACCATGCTGGGGGGGATGATACTGAGGGTGTCCCAACACAATTCCTGGTGAAGGCCAAAGACATGGGAAGTAGGGTTGCAACCAAGAGACTGGTGAGGAGGGAGAAATGGAGGTAGGGCATACATGAAAAATCCACTGGCAGATGATGAGATGGTCTGACCCTTCATTGACACCTTAGGCCCCGCACCAAGCCCAGTCCATCCAGAGGAAAGTCCAGGGATGCTGGAAAAGGCTTGTAGACCCAGAGGAGGACATGGGGCACTGTGTTAAGGTACAGTAGGGCGAATCAAGGAGAACAAAAAAAAAAAAAAAACACTTGTCTTCATAGGAAAACTCCTACTTGTCTCTATGCCCCCTGTGGTGTAGACAAAACTTCTACCACTGTGACTCTGAGTAATTCCTACAGTCTTGAGCCCCATCCATTATTAGCTGTAAGTGCACCTGTACCCCTCATTACAGAGAGTAGCTCCACCATCATTCCTAATGAATAAAATATTTTTATGAGTCTCTGAAGCATGATGATGGGGAACAACATGGTAGGGAGCATTTACTTAGTATAGTATGATATACTTTAACAAATAGCTGAGCAGTGAGGTCTATGTTTACTCACTGAATATGAATTGAAGCAAACACCTTATAATTGAACACTAAACAGTGAAACTTTAAACTACCAAAAATGCTTAACATCGTAAAATAATTCATTGAATGGCCATAGTTGGACAACAACCAGGAGGTATCCCAATACATAAGGTAAGCCAAGGACGTCTTTTTTTTAAATTTGCCCTATTCTCCACTGTAGTGTGATCTCAGAGTTGGTATATAGAGTTAAGGGGTGTGGGGTCCATAGCCCCCCCATGCTGTTTGATTACGTTTCCGATGTTGGCCAAGTATGCTCATTCAATAAATTATTTTTAGATGTTAAACATTTTTGGTAGTTTAAAGTTTTGCTGTTTAATGTTCGATTATAAGGCATTTGCTGTAATTTGTATTTGATGCAGGAACATAGACCCTGAGCAGGGACATACGTCTACAAAGTGATTCCGTCAATAACACTGGTGTATGATAGTATCACTATGTACTTCTTTGCATAATTCATAGATGTTGACTTCCTTTTGTGAGTTCTGTGATTCTTGTCTATAAATCATGACAATGACAGGTAGCTTGCTAAGCAAAGTGCACAAAATGCCTTTATGCAACTGTGCACTATTTTTCTGAATACACCCAGCTAACTCCTATGTGGATAGCACTTGTCTCACCTTACTAGCTTATTTTTGTAGCATGAAGGGCACGCTGGAGATGTTGGATGAGTGAGGCATTCCATGTTCAGAAGTACTGGCAATGCCCTAAATTTAGACAATTTGGAGAAGAATATGTAGCTACCCCTTGGGAAAGTCACTGGATGGACTGTCCTATCTGTCCTTACCTAGTGGACTTATTGATTCCTGTCAGGCTTTTGTCACTCTTTAAACTGCTTTGGATGTATATATTTCTTACTTCATATGTATGAGCAGTCCAGGCAAAACTTAAGTGATACGGATTGGCAGCTCCACACTGTACCTTGCATGAGCAGCACTTTATTCCAGCTTGCTAACTTATTTCTTAAAACACAAAGTGAATGTTGGAGATGTGTGTTGAGTGAAACCTTTCATGTTTGGAAATACTGAAAGTGCCCTACAGTTTGAAATGTTTGGGATGAGTATGTAGGTACTTGAGAAATTCACTCAATAGGCTGTCCACTGCTGTTGTTGCCTAATTTTCCAAACCACTCTGGAAATGCATTTCTTTCATACAAAATGTGCTGTCAAAGTGCTGGTACTTCATAATTGAAAATGGACTTTTTCCCTACAACTCCCTATACATAGAGTTTCAGAAAATGTTAAAAAATAGAGATGGAAGATAAGAAACAAACAAAGATGATACATTAGTTAGAATACTTTTCTATGGCCTACTCATGACAGTGGGTAAGGGACATTTGTTTTCATTTGTTAACCAAGCAACTAGTCCATAGACCCTTTTGAGCCACAACATAGGCCAAACAGGCAGATGCAATAATTGCTACTGACAGCATAATATAGATCAATGGTTAATGTAAAGTGATGAAGCAGAAATTTAGAATTAAATACAAGAAAACACCAATAGTTTGGCAATAAAAGGAAAAATACAGAATGCAGAAATAATAAAACACAATTAGTATAGCATAATGGGAAAATATTGCAAAATAGTATAGGTAAAAGCATTCATGAGGTTATAAAAATGTATGCTTTGAAATTTCTTGAATGTAAAAATCAATTATGGTGGATTTTTTACATGTTGGCAGATGGAGACAGTGTCATTTGCTATTAATAACTTTTAATATTTTAATTTTTCTGTTTGAACATATCAGATAGTTTAAAAATACCCTTTCATATGATATTACACATTCACACAAGGCAAGTTGTAGGTCAGTGGAACTACATCTGATAGACTTCGCATTGTTCATTATTTATTTATTTATTATGTATGTTTTGTGTGTTGCAGTCACATAAGCTATATGCAACAAAATATTATCGTAAAAAGAGACCCTTGGTCAATCAATTCAGAAAGATGTTTACAGATAAATATTTATTCTCTATTCTAACAGTGGTATGACTCAAAACTAAGGCATATTTTCAAACATTTCCAACAAAGCACTGAAGAAAAACAATAGTCAAAGTAGGGATATCTGGAACTGAGGAATGTTTCACTATTGTTGACCTCTTGTTATAGATAAAGGGTTTAGTAGCCAATATTACTCTAAAATCATTACAACATTAGGGATCCAAACTCAGTTTATTAATGGGGTATGGGTATGTCTCATATTTCTGATAAGGGGGCTTTCATATAGTATAGTATATTAAATAATATACAGTTACAGAGTTTATAGTTACAGATTTTTTGGCTAGTATAGTCACATGCTACATACCTCTCAACTGTCCAGATTTTCGCAGAATGCCCAGATTTTTGCCATATATTTTTGTTCTGTTCCTTAAAAATTCTGGTTTTCTGGCAAATCAGTGAGGATTGATGTCACTAAATAATGACATACATTTGAGTTTCAGACTTTATTTCCTTAAGAAAATCCCTGCTAATGCAAATCCTGTTATACTAGCAACTTCCTAAGTTTATAAGAGTAATATTTAAAATCTATACCTATTTGGGGGCCTTTAACCCCCCCCCCCCCCATTATTTTAGGCTTTGTCTAGATTTCATGGACTAAGAAGTTGAGAGGTATGATAAAGAATATTTTCTAGAAAATACTATAATAAATACTTCATGGGGCTGCTAGCTTTAGAAGCAAACATAGTGTCATTCACTGTTAAATGTTCTGCTTAAGTTACTCACTTACCAACATTCTTGGAATCATTCTGCAATAAACATTTTCTTAAATTACTTCGCAAAACTTTTTTAAAGTTGCCTGTTGCTAAGATTTCTATAATTTTCACTTTACTGTGGTTCTAGCCAAAGCTTTAGCAATATGATTTAAATCATGCATCTGCAGTCTTATTAATTCATTCATGTTAAAAAACTGAAATTATGAAATGTGTTATTGAGGGTTATTTCAGCCCTGAGAAAAAGTTCTTCCTTAATTTTATCAGAGTCTGTATAATCAGTTTCTTCCATGCCCATGCATGCTTTCGGTGACTCCCCTGTCAGTTTGGATGATAGGATATTTTTACTAATATGCCCAGTTCCAGGCCTCTGTAGTGGCATGACACTCAATGTCACAGAATGAGATTCCAGGTAATCCTCACTGCTATGTTTCTTCATAGGCACGGTCCTGGGGTTGGTGTCTGTACTGGCCTGAGCAACTAACTGTTGCTGCAATGGCTGCAGGCCTTGGTTAGTCCTCACACCAGTGATATTCTTACATAGTTGTGGTCAATTTTTAATCATAGCAAGGACACAGTATTCACAGTGCCGCAGGAAATCTGCATTACAAAATATGGTTTGTACCATGAGGACCTTAAGGTTCGAAAGTCTCTGATCGATAGGCCATATACATACTTCCCATGTAAATCCAAAGAAATACTGAAGCAGGACTATATAAAAATACAGGTTTATTTTCACAAATCAAAATAAGTGAGAACTATAGCCTACTTGGCTTTACTGGGACAAACAAAACTGCACACTTCCTTAGATTAAATGCACTTAAAGGTCACAGTTCTCATAGCCCCTCCAGGATACAGACTTCTTGTTATTAGAAAGTCCATGGCTGCCAACTTCTTCTGGGCCCTACTTTCAGCTCTAAAATCAAGTTGTTCAACAGCTACAGTTCACCGGGAATGCTAATTAGACTGTCATTCCATGCTTCCGGAGTATTTGTTTAGATGATCCCTTAGCTGAGAAACTAACTTATTGTTTGGTTCTTTCAGGTAAGCACCTTATATACTTATTTATTTATTTATTTATTTATTTAATTTATGTATTTCATTTTGTTTACCGAGAAAGTCCAACTTGTTTAAAAAAAAAATTTCAGCAGAGGCCTGGGAAGAAAAGCTCCACATATAAAAATACAAAAAAACAGTACAGAGAAATTACAGTTGTTACATACATAAAATACAATATAATATAATACATATCAATAGTAACAAGCAGAAAAGTATTTTATTTTAACAATAAACCTACAGGATAGTTAAGATAATTAGAAATGATAAGCTGATACATTTATAGTACATATTACAGAGAGTTTTATACTTGAGAAGGTTTTTAGCTGCACTAGCCAGGAGTAGTACATGTACAAAGCCAAGAATCAGCAAGAAAGTTTCTAAACAATCTTTTGAACACTTTGCAATTAGTAGTTCTTCTAATGTTTAATGGAAGAGTTCCAAATTCCTGCTACATGGTGGGAGTATAGACAGTCACCAGCAGTGTTTTTTGATTTGGTTACCTGTAGGAAACATGAATTAGATGATCTTAGGGAATGGCAGGTTGAATAGGGTTGCAGAATGTTTTGCAGTGCAGGCATTTCCTCAGCCTGATAAATTATATTGTTTGTTAATTAAGTCTCTGTTATCATCCTTTAGCTTTGACTGGAAACAGACTCCCCCGGATTCAGCAAGCCCTGCACTGTGTGCAGGAGCTTCTGGAGGCAATATGGCCACCATGTGATCCAGGAATGGACACAGCTCCTGTATGCACATTACCTCATTTGCAGGTGAAAACCATGCAAATGAGGTGAACTTATGATCCAGGAAGCTGTTGGCCGGCCATGCAGGTCTAGTGTAGTGTGCAAAAATGTACTCTGTTAGTAACTGAGTATATTTCTGCAAACTACAAAACGGAGCCATGACAGCTCCAAATAAAGTGTGTATATTATGTGGAAACCATGCCCATGGCCAAATTTATGGCCAATGGCATGGAAAACAGTTGCAAAAATAAAAAAAAAAAAAAAAAAAAACTTTTTTTTTTAGCTGATTTTGGCTGTTTAAGTGTAGGGCAGTGGCGCGCAAACGAGATTGGGGTGAAAATATAAAAGATAACCTGAAATAAGCATTCTAGTCAAAATCACTATTTTGCCATTATACTCAATGGCAAGCTATTTTGCCATTATACTCAATGGCAAGCACTGCGGTGGCGGTGCTGCGGTAGCGTTGTCACCTCACAGTAAGATGTTGTCCTGTTCGATTCTCAGCTAGAGCGTCTTCTGTGTGGAGACATGCGTGAATGGGCATACCTTCATTGAAGGTTGTGCATCAGGGCCAGCAACTCGGCATGTAAAAATCTACTGCCAATCATTAGTGGACCGGAGTTCCGCTGTGGCAACCCCTAACCAGGAAAAAGCCGAAAGACACAACAAGACCCAACAACAACTCAATGGCAGGCAGGAGACAACATGGCCAGTGAATAGTGGTTGCTAAGGGGGGAGGCTAAGTGTGGTACCTGTAACTATGCATTAGTATGCAAACCTATGCAAATGAGGGGAATGATACTGAATCCCAGATTTCCCCTCAATGCTAGTCAGCACCCAACAGTGTAAGTGCAGGAATAGCATGGTTCAAGCCTAAGAGTTAGCTGACATCATAGAGGAGTGTGTCAGGCATAGTGTAAGCAGATTGGAGTCCTATGGCTCGGGTTTGCCCTTAGCTTAGCAGAGCTAAGCAAATGGGTGTGTCTGAGGCTGCCAAGCACTCTTTACATTGCCTAAGCATGTGTGCGTGCCGTGCACCAGGTTTTATGTGATAAAAAAAGTAAACCAGGAAATAGCAACTCTGTGCACAGTTGAGCATTATGTTTGCGCGGCGTGCCCGCAGACTTAAACAGCAAGGCAATAGGAAGGGAAAACAGCAGCAGGAAGGTAATCAAGGAGAACTAGCATAGCTGGCAGGTGAAATGTATCAGAATCAACCAATTACACAGGCAGCAGCCCAGCCCAAACCAGAACACTACTATAAACTATGCAAACCCCTTTCCCTCTGTTTTTTCCCACATACTCTACACCACCAGTGTATACAAGTGGGGAAATTTTAACAAACAAAAACAACAAAATGATAGGGGCTACAGCAGCATGTGGAAGAGGCTGAGGGTGGTGAGGATAAGAATGCTGTCTACCAACCCACAGTGAGGAGACGGAGAAGAATGTACAGACTCAGGGTAACCTACCAGGGGCTACATGAGCTAGAGATAGTGGAGCACTATAGGGTGGACCAGAGACCTCCTACAGCAAATTGTTGAGCTGTGCCGGCCATGCCTGACATAGAACTAACAGAGGAGAACCCATCCCAGTGGATACCAAGGTATGTGTAGGTCTAACAATACTAGCCACAGGTACCTTCCAAAGACCAACTGGGGACATCATGGGGATCTCACAGGCATCAGCATCCAGGGTACTCCATCAGTTCCTGGATGTCATGTCAGCAGTTGCCAGTGAGCACGTATATTTCCCCAACACCTGTGAGGCGTTGGCCAGCAATATACGTCTCTTCCACCAAATAGCAGAATACCCTGAGGTAGTGGGTGCTGTAGACTGCATGCACATATGCATCAAACACCACTCGGTGAGCAAGGTAGGGTCTACGTCAACCGTAAGGTCTTACCCTCCATCTACTGCCAGCTCATGTGTGATGCCCAGGGCATTATAATGAATGTGTGTGCTGGATGCCCTGGAAGCTATCATGACTCCCACATCTGGCATCTGACACAGCTGTACCAGAGATTTGCCAATGGAGCCATCCCTCATGGTCACCTAGTGGGGGATGCTGGTTACACACTGGAGCCGTGGCTGATGACACCCATCAGAAATGTATACACACCCAAACAAGAACTCCATAATAAGGCACACTCACAGACAAGAATTATAATAGAGCATGTGTTTGGGAAGCTCAAGTCATGGTTCCAGTGCCTGGACACATCAAGTAGAGCCTTGCAGTTATCACCAGCTACATGTACTCAGATTGTCATACTATGTGCCATGCTACACAATATGATCCTGTGGAAACAGCTGCAGCAGGAACAGCATGAGGCAGGGCCACACAACCCCTCACCATTGCCAAGGCCTGCACAGGCACAGAGTGACTCGGAGGAGGAACAACCTGAGCCTGCCCCAGTAGGCACAAGGAGGCATGCCCAGTATGCCCTGGCCTTGGCAAAGAGGCAACGTATGGCACATACACTGACACAGTAGGGCCCCAGGGAATGACATCTCTCTCTGACTCGCACATACAATAAAAGGGATGCCAAACATGACATTACCTGTGCTCAACCATGTATAGGGAGTGCACTATGTGCATCCGACATAGGCAACCCTCCAGCACCATCCTCAATACTGGCACAGCCAAAAGGTATGTCACTCTTCCTATCAATTGCTGAATGTAGTATGTGTTGTTACTTGTATCTATGGTATGAATTATCATGCAAGGGAATCGGGTGGAAGAATGTAGACACCTACAGTGGCAGCATGAGATCTGTAATAAATACTGGTGTCACCATAATAGCCAGTACTACACATGGTGACAAAACCCACTGCAGAAAATGTGCTGGGCCACATGTGTGATCATATGACACACACATGCCAGTCAGGGAGGCTCACATACTCAACAACAGTCTCAGGCAACAGGACAGGTTTAGACAAACACAAACAAAGGCTGTGCTAAGGCCTCTGAATGATGGCTATGGGTAACCCCCCCCCCCCCAGGTCTACACAGACAGAGTACAACAGGTCAGGTAGTGGGATGTTAGTTCTGAAAGGTAAGAAGTCAGAAACTGATATGTAGGTCAATCAAACCTAAGACCTGTAGTACACTAATATGCCTCTAGTCAGCATACAGAATGAAATGGAGTGCCTGACTGTTATAGCATTGGGATCTCAAGCAATGTTGGGACACTAGCTTACAGAAATCTTCTCTGAGCAGCATGTGTGAACAATCTTTTATGTGAATGCCAGTGACATAAAAAGCTGCATGGAAATACATTGCCAAGCTAAAAGAGCATCAGCCAAGATAAGATAGTGCTTATGAATAATTCCTCTCTTTATCAAGGCATAATTATTAATATAAGCAAATATTTATGCTGAAAATAATTCCTCTAATAATCAAATGTCAGACAACAGATGCAAACTAGCTACAAGACTTTGCAGTGGTTTTTAGAATTGTTAGCTCAGCCACTCGTTAGGAAAAAAAATAGAATGGAAAGGTCACAGCTGCCTGAAAAAAGAGTCACACACTGACACAGGAAAAAAATAGAATGGAAAGGTCACAGCAGCCTGAAACAAGGGTCACACACTGACACACACGGATGTATTGTAACAGCAGGAATGGCTCTTCTGTTAGTTGTATAAAACATGTATTAATCAGTACTTCTCTATTTCTAGCAAACATTCCTAAACTATGTGTAAAGAATGCAAATAATGTAAAATACATGATTTGTAAAATGTACATATATGCCATAAACAGCAAAGAATCAGGAAATATACATTGTTCTGTTTCACACATTATCTATAGAATGAATGACAGGAGCAGATGTTGTGCCTTGCATATACATGCTGCAAAGCTGCAGACTTTATATGAAGTATTTATTAAACTTTTGTATTGTACTACTTTGTAAGTTGCAAACTTTCATTAGTTCTGAATTATTCAACAACAGTAATAATGTAAATATGAACTGCAGCTGTAACAATAATAAATAGTCTTTCTCATTAGAAATGTTCTGATAGACAATTAAGCAGTAAGAACATATGATGACAAAGCAAGCTGAAGAAAGGAATGCTGACTCTGTACTTGTCACTAAAAAGGGAAGAAACCTGTTATAGTAGTAACTTTTAAAATAGTCTGCTCACAAGCAATTTTAAATAGATGTATGACCTGATTTGGACATAGTGCATGTCTAAAGAGGTAGGGCTGTATCTTTCAAGATTGTATAAAAACCCTGCCCTCATCTGTAATCTTTGTTAGTCAGTTAAATCAGCCAAACTAGCTAGTCAAGGAATAATAAAGACTGTACTGACCCTGGGATGCCTTGCTTTGCTGATCATTTATTTTTCTTGTTCTTCTGACTGCCATTATTTTTATTTTTTCCTCATAGGTGCAGTGCTTGTAGATACGTTTGCACTGACATACCAGTGCAGTCATAGCAAATGTGTCCAAGTGTCAGGTGTGCCCCCCAATCCGATGTAGACACGCAGCAACAGTCAGGTGAGCTCCCAACCCTATGTAGAAATGCAGTAACATGTATGTGTAGATATAATACCAGTGAAGCACAGATTACCTGAGCTGGCCAAGGTAGCAGGATAGATTGTAGCATGTGTACAATATGCAGGTCTGCGTGTGTTAGGTTGGTGTGTGTTTTATATTGTGTGAGATTGGTCAGTATGTATGCATGGTGAGATTTTTCCTGGTGGCCATTGCCCAGTACTGCTGATGACAGGGCCAAGTCCTCACAACTGCAGTGTCAAACACAATGCTTCCCAGTATAACACATTCTAGCAGTAAGCCATTGTAAATGTGTGAAAGTAATATGTGTCACCATCTGAAAGATGGACATGGCATGACTGACGGGCCAGATATACAAACAGTACACAGGGGGAAGTACCCCAGACATACAGTGTATAAAGTGTAACCATTAAATGGACACACCCTTGGAATTGTACATACAGGTTTGCAGCATATTATCTGGGCTTGTAGTAGGGAATACCAATGTTGTCTGGCCAAACACTCACAGACCACAAAGGTCATAGGAATGATATATTAAGAAACAGCTGATGTCCCTGCACAAGCCAGCATAAGTGGAATGCCCCATGCATATCTGTGAGTCAGATGCAAGTAGTGTCCATAGCACACATGCACCCAGCTAACCCAACCACCACCCACAGGTACCTCTCCGGTCTTATCCCTGCCCTTGGGAATGAGTACAATATGACCCCCACCTGTGTATGGCAATAGTGAAAGAATGCAGCATGCAGTGCAAGTGTCCCATGCAGGTGTGTCTTTTGCTGTAAGCAGCACCCTGCCAGCATCCACACCACTGGATCAATACTGACAGAAAGTATTGGCATGAACACCTAGCACACTTACCCTGTCACCCCAGGGGAATATACTGTATTGCAGTCTAGGACTGCAGGACTGACAAAATGCAATGGCCTGCTACAGCTGGCCTGCATCACTGCCAAATGGCCTACAGTCCTCTGCCAAAGGCCTGTGTCTCACCTGTACTGCCAATGTATGTTATGTCATGGACTCCCAAATAACATAACACAGTCCACAGAACCCATATGCAAGACCATGTGGGGAAACCACAGTAACATGTCAACCATGTCCTACTGCATGAACTGTGGACCAGCAACGATATACTGCTGTGATGAGGTGATAACTACAGGGAAAGTATCAGAGAATGCTTGCATAATGTATGGAAAAGGATAGAATAATGGGGGGTGGGAGCATGGGCAGCAAGGAGTGTGCGAAGCCCCAAACACAGCCATGTGCACATACTATCCCTGGCTGAAAACACAAGAATGGGTGGCTGCAAACCTGCTTGTAAACCACAATAGGGGTAATGTCCTGACTTATGACCCCTGACTCTGGGTAATCTGTGTGAATCTGTACAGCTGTGAGGTATTGCCACAGCAAGATAAGCCCATACTGTCATGTCAATGGATGTACAAGTATGGGATCCTCTGCCATCAGTGTACCAAGGTTCTGAACCAGTTACACAGACCCAGCAGCAAGTGTCTGCAGCACCCCCTCCAGAATGGCATGAGTTTGCAAGAATATGTAGGCGTTTGACCACAATACTGGACAGAGCTGCATATTCTCCCTGTGTTCCCCAGGGCATCACTGTAAGCAAATATGTCTACCTGACAGTACTTGATGACATAAAACATAACAGTGTATAACAGTACACATGTCTGAATATCTCTGCTAACACCAGGACCATGTGGCAGAAGCAGCACAGACACAATTACCTACAGTAACCCACTATCCCTTGTCATTTTGAACCCATATTGTCAACTGATCTACAGATATCCTGCAGAAACAGTATGCTAGCTGTAGCTGTAGAACACAAAAGTCTGCACTGGAGTGCAATCTACCTGGAATGGATTCACACATGCAATACAGAAGGCCATACTGGGCATGCTCCCACACTTAGAGAAATGAAGGCAACGTCAGACAACAAAATACTGAAAGGTCATAGTGGGCATGCTCACAGACTTATGAAGCCCATGTGTGGCAACAACAGTGGACCATACATATTTGACAGTTGCAGATGTTAGTGCATACACTCCTCAGTATGCACCAGTCATGCTTTGCACACACATTGGATAGGAATACACACATATATACAAGGACAACACACTATAATATGCTAAATGTACACATACATAGATGTGTGGAAGAGAGTGACAGTGACAAATAGCCTTCCATCATGAGGCCTGTCCCACCCAGCACACAGCCAAATGGCTGCAACCACATGATGTTTAAATGTCACTCACCATAGACATTTGCCTCTGGAATTCCTCAGCATTATAGACTCTGTGGTGCTAGTGCTAACTGTGCAACATGACTGTACAAGGCAGTAGTCATCTAGTAGCTGTATACACATACCTGTGTAATATAAACCTTTGTGTGCCTGAGTGTGGTGTGTCTGCCTCTAAGTGAATGGGTTATGGCCCATGCACACACACTACCCTCCCCATTGCCCTACTATGGCAAGCCTGCTGATGTCAGTCACTTTGAAATACACCTTTGGGGAAGGCATAGCCCAGTAATCTCTGTGGTGTGTCCTATAACTGTGTAATGCTGTAGTATGATAAGCTAGTTAGGTAGGAGTTCTAATCCCAGATGTGGCAACTATGTGTGTGTGTGTGTGTGTGTGTGTGTGTGTGTGTGTGTGTGTGTGTGTGTGTGTGTGTGTGTGTGTGTGTGTGTGTGTGTGTGTGTGTGTGTGTGTGTGTGTGTGTGTGTGTGTGTGTGTGTGTGTGTGTGTGTGTGTGTGTGTTTGTGTAGGGATCAATGCTTTTAGGCTAGTCACACTCACTGCAAGTCAAATGCCCTACTTTGGCATGCCTGTTGATGTCATTCACTTTGAGATACACCTTCGGGGTACAAGTAACCCTGTAATTTCCATGGCACACTCTATAACTGCATAATACTGTAGTGTGATAAAATAGTTTGATAGGAGTTCTATTCCCAGCCATAGCAAGTGTGGATTTGTGTGGATTATTTTGTCTGTGTAGGGAGCAATGCTTTTGAGGCCATTCATCACTACAACTTCCAGTGCCCTTCTTTGGCAAACCTGCTGATGTCATTCACTTTGAAATACACCTTTGGGGAAGGAGTAGCTCAGTAATCTCTATGGTGTATTCTATAACTGTGTAATGCTATAGTTTGATAAACTAGCTAAATAGGAGTTCAAATCCCAGATGTGGCAACTGTGTGTGTGTGTTTTATCTGTGTAGGGGTCAATGCTTTTTAGGCTAGTCAGGCTCATCACAATTCAAATGCCCTACTTTGGCGTGTCTGCTGATGTCATTCACTCTGAGATACACCTTTGGGGGAGTAGTAGCCCAGTAATTTTTGTGGTGTGTTCTATAACTGTGTAATGCTGTAGTGTGATAAACTAGTTAGGTAGGAGTTCTATTCCCAGACATGGCAAGTGTGTTTGTGTGTGTGTTACTTTCTCTGTGTAGGGAGCAATGCTTTTGAGGCCATTCACAGAAACTACAACCTCCAGTGCCCTTCTTTGGCAAGCCTGCTGATGTCATTCACTTTGAAATACACTTTTGGGGAAATAGTAGCCCAATAATCTTTGTGGCGCATCCTTTACCTGTGTAATGCTGTAGTGTGATAAACTCGTTAGGTAGGAGCTCTAATCCCACACATGGCAAGTGTGTGTGTGTGTGTGTGTGTGTGTGTGTGTGTGTGTGTGTGTGTGTGTTCTAATCCCAGACATGGCAAGTGTGTGTGTGTGTGTGTGTGTGTGTGTGTGTGTGTGTGTGTGTGTGTGTGTGTGTGTGTGTTTGTCTGTCTAGGGATCAATGCTTTTTTTAGGCTAGTCACACTCACTACATTTTCAAATGCTCTACTTTGGCATGACTGCTGATGTAATTCACCTTGAAATACACCTTTGAGGAAGGTGTACCTCAGTGATCTCCATGGTGTGTCCTGTAACAGCATAATGCTGTAACAGCATAATGCTATAGTGCGATATAGTAGTTTGGTAAGGGTTCTTTTCCCAGACATGGAAGGGTGGATGTTTGTGTGTTTGTTAATCTGTATAGGGAGCAATGCTTTTGAGGTCATTCACTGTCAATACAACCTTTATTGCCCAACTTTGGCAAGCCTGCTGATGTCATTCCCTTTGAAATACACCTTTTTGGGAAGAAGTACTCCAATAATCTCCATGGCATGTCCTGTAATTGTGTAATGCTGTAGTGTGATTAACTAGTTAGGTAGAAGCTCCAATCCCAGACAAGATAACTGTGAGACTTGGTGTGTGTCTATGTTTGTAATTCATATCCTGTGTGGAGGTGGCTGTGTGTGTGTAAACTGGACCCACTGTGGAGTGGGTTTTGCAAATTTTTTATATAGTGGACCTATTATATGTCACAATGTCCACCTTAAAAGGATAACAGATGTCAAACAGCAGAGAGGCTTGAGTTGCAAATCCATACCACTACATGTGACATCAAGGCCTGGCAAGCAAATTAGGCAACCCTTTTATTACCCAGAGAACACTTTCAACCCATGTCTCATTCACAAACACACTCGCCTAAGCAACAACCACTTTGTTGGTAGTACCATGCATATTGCCCACAGATAGTAACCATGATGTGATTGCAGTGAACTACAGAGGGCATGGCACCCTGTCCCATCACTACAATAGGCACATAATTGCAGACAGTGTGCCTTCAATATGTTCCCCACTGGATGCCTGCAACAACTGTAGTGCCATCAAATGTGACCCACAAAGGACATACCATGCCTTAAACACATGCCCTGTATGGACAGATGCCACTGACATCAGGGAATACCTGTATCTGGCTATCAATGTAGGTGCAGTGTCAACCTGGTGTCCATTACCAGTTCTTGCCACATGCGGCCAGGACTGGCACGTCTGAAGATAACAATCTGTGTATATAAAATGGGCCAGACACCCAAGGTACAGTTCCACATGTCACTGAACATGCATGTGGGACATGTGCACATCCCAGACACCATCCAAGTCATGGACTATAGAGCACATACATGGCAAGCATTGCATAGCACTGGCCACACACAATAGTAACCCAGATGACTGGATGATGAATACAATACCCACCTGTGTGGGCCAATCCAGACCCTACACCCCTGAGCCACACTGCAGACCATTGTAATGTGGCCTGATGCCAAGGTATGCCCTTTGCCTAGTATTGTACAGCCTTCTGGCACAGTCAACCACTACACACCTGTGAAGCAATGCACCCATGCATGTCAGCACTAGCACCCTGTGTCCGTGTGTGTGGAGTATAATGCTTTTGACCCCGTTCACACTCACTATAACTCCCATTGGTCTACTGAAGCATGCCATCTGATGTCAGACACCTTCACATACCCTTTACCCATATATCATCAGGATTACCCATGTGGTGCACGTGATACCTGAGTATTACTGTATTGTGGCAAACTAGCTAGTTATGAAGTCTATTCCTGACCCTGCCAACTGTGTGAATGTGTGTGAGACTTGAGAAAATGTGGCTGTGTTGACATTGACACCTGTTCATGTGGACTGGCATGTGTACTTACACCTACCTTATCACTCCTATATCACTGTTGCAGATGTCATTCACCATCAGATATACCTTTGGAGAGCTCCCCAACATGTAAGCTATGTGGTGTATGCAATAACTGCATAGACATGTGATAGCAATACATAATCAGTCAGGGGTTTGAATCCCCGTACTGGTAAGTGTGTGACACAAGCATGCTTAGGTTTTACTCTTCCACCCCCTCCCTGACTTACTTTGTCTCTGTCTCTCTCACTCCTCTTCTGGTGGATGTGGAGAAGTACATCTGCTTTGCTTAGGCAGCAGCTTGTGTTTTGTAAGTGATGCTCATTAACAGCTGATGGCCTTTGCCTGAAATGCAGTTCCCCTCTAGCTGATTGCACGTGGAACAGCTGTGGCAACATTCCCATAGCCAATTGCATGGAAACAACTCCAATATCTGGGAACAACATGTGGGTGTTGGGCCTTTTCATTCACTGTGAGCAGGACCTCAATTTGGTGTTTGGCAAACAGCATCACAGATGGTATTGGGATTTACCTCTAACAACATACACTGTGGAGACAGGCCAACAAACAGGAGGGGGATGTGCCAGACATGACTACAGAATGTAAGTGTTGCTCTTCTGCATTTGGAATAATGTTGGCTTAACAGGGTGTGTGTGGATATGGCTGGTCTACATGATTTAATACCTGTCATGACGGTGTTATGTGTTTAAGGAAACTCCCACCTGTAGGGTTATCTGCAAGACTGGGCAGTGTGTGGAGTCTTATGTTGTTTGTGTTACTCACAGAACACCTATCTTAGAACTGCCAAAGCATATTCTGAGGATTGCAATCAGTACATGGTGACAGCCATGAGAGTTACTGACTTCATATCCCTCATAGGACATATGTCACAACAAACCCTGGCACAACAGTAAATGCATGGGGGTATCACAGTAACATGCCAATATTGGCCCAGTGTTTGTGGCTCCAGCCATAAAGTCTGTCAACCTTTGTACATATGTCATGCAGTAAGAGGTGCATATGTTCTGTACACCATTATTTATTGACTTCACACCTGATAACAAGCCAGTCAGATATCAGACTGCTAGACAAGATATGTATAGTAGGGGTTATTTCTGAGGACATAACCTGGGCATTCTGTGGTTGTGTGTACAGTACTGGGGTCTGTGTACTTATGGTGATTGTTGACACTATGTGTATTGTGAATACATACCTTGGCCTGTGCACAGACTGTGGTTCATGCCATTGTTATTGGTCCTGTTCTATCTGATGTTACATGCTGCTCCAGTGTATGGTACTTTATTGGCTCATATGTCTGTAGGGCCAAACACACACGTGTCCCATACCACAGACAGGCATTGGACCACACTGTGTCATGACCCAGTTTATGTAGGGTTAGTGTGTGAGTGGCACATATGAGACTGGTGTTTAAAATGATCTTACCTCCTTATGTGGTATGCCCAAAGGTAATACTACATTATCTCAAATGTCATACCTCTCCATTTCTTTTTCTTCCTTACTGCTTATTCTTACTAAAAATGTCTTCCTTGTTGAATACATTTTCTTTTCTTCTCTCTTTCTACCTTCTTTCACTGTGCATACAATCTTTTCTTCTCTCTTCTGATTTCTTCTACCTCTTCTTCTTGAATTCTATCCATAATCTCCTCCCATGAAATGGCTTTTTCACTGTCTGGTTCACTTTGATTTATTAAGTCATTTAAGTAAACATCCCGCAACCCTCTTGATTGGAGGGTTGTAACAATACATCCTGATTGCAACTCATTTTCTTCTCCAAATAATTCTTCCTGGAATAAAATTTCAGAATCTTTAAAATGACTCTTCCCTTCTTTCTCATACAGCTTCTCTGCCTCCTCCAGCACCCTCCTGTCTGCTTCCACTTCTTTTTGCAAAGGATCAAAATCCTTCACCTCCATAAATAAATCTTCTATAACACTCTTGTTTATACTTCTGTCTTCCTCTTCCTTACTCTCTGTTCTCACCATTACTCCTTCTTGCTTCTCCAAGCCAACTCTGTGGACAGACGAGAAGCTGAAAGCCTCTCAAGAAACAGCACCTCAACTTGAAAAGAGTAGAGGAAGTTCCCTGATGCCCTGGCCAAAATTCCCCCAGTAGTATAAATGGGCCTATATCAGAACATCGAAGTTCTAAAACTTTGAATGTTCTAATATTGGTCCCTATTCAGCGAATGCTAAAAATAGCAAAGCTGCAGAACACCGAATTCTTTCCTAGGGAATGAATTCAGTTGGCCGGTTCTGTGGCTTCGCTATTTTCAGCACTGTGGTGGAAAGTTATGGGTCGGGTTCAGGTAAGTGTGCGATTGTGTGTACGTTAGGGTTAGGGCATGAGTTAGGTGAGTTAGGGTTAGGGGCAAGTTAAGTGAGTTAGGGTTAGGGCGCGGGTTAGGTGAGTGTGCGATAGTGACGGACCTTTGGGTTAGGGTTTTGGTTAAGGTAAGTGGATAGATAGTGTATGTACAGTTTAGTGTAGGGTTTGATGTAGGATTTTAAGTGTATGTGTGTGGATCGATGTTTTTTTTGGTGTGCTTGTGTTGTATGTATGTGTTTCGGAATAGCAAATTTATTCCTTGGGAAAACATTTGCTGTTATGAATGTTCGATATTTTGTGGTTTAGATATTTTAGGTTCGATGAAATAGCGTTTGCTATTTTCATCTTTCGATAGCGTGATATAAACACGTATAAATACCACCTCTGGTCTCCCCTGAAAAGAGGCTCCTAGCCTAGCAAAACTAACCAAAAAGAGGAAAAGTATGATAGACAAGAGCAAGACCAAAAGCAAGCACAAAAACAAGATATAGAAATAGTGCAGGAAATGAAGCAGGAAGAACAAGCAATGATAGAGGAAAATAACGATGAAGAAAAATAATATATGAAAAGAGATGAAAAGAAAGGGATAAATGGATGGATAAATAAATAAATCAATGAATGAATAAGTAAGACATATGAAACTCTAATCACTGGCATTATTCAATGACTGCAACAGTTTGTGAGTTCTGAGGATAAGGCAGCAGGAGGAATGTCCTTTAAAATTAGGGACAGACAGTTGGGAGGAATAGGTTGTGGATTTGTGGGAGGAGGCTTCAGGACAAAGCCAGGAGGAGCACTAGGTAATAATTATTACCTTTACTTGCTTAAGTCTAGCTTTATGAGCACCAAGAAGAATGAAACTCTAATGTCTGGCATTACTGACTTACTATAAGGATTTGTGATTTACTAGGAAAGGGTCAGAAATACTGTGGATGTTCTATCGACTCAGAGACAGGTAAGAGGCATATAGTGAGTGTGTGTATTTCAATATATATATATATATATATATATATATATATATATACCTGGGTTAATGAATGGGAGGATGCCTGTAACAATGTGATGTATGAGCTGTCAATGCAAACTACCACAGGTATGTGCTCATTAGTGCCACAGTAGTTATGGGCAATTCAGAGACATGCAAGTTACCCAATAATAAGGACTTTCCTCATTACAGCTAACAAGTCTATGAATCTTAAATTCCTGCATTGTGTAAAAAGCCTCTTTTTGCCACAGCTATTGGTGTAACCAGAGTGTTCTTTATGATTCCCCAGTATAGCATAGTCACTCAATTTGTTTTTGGTTTTATCACCTCTTTATCCATGTTATGCTGCAGAAAACTCAAGCTGTTGTGTTATCTTTAGTGCAGTTACAGCACCCTTTTTAGAATGCTCTTGTTTTCTCTCTGGTTTCTTTAATTGACACTACTTCATAAATGCAGTGATTTTAGTTTACCATTTGCACAGCATTTTAACACTTCTGAAGTTCTAGCTCCTTATGCAACCATTGTTTTTTTCAATCTTTAAGTTGCAATTACCATTTTTTTTTGTGTATAAGTGTTGAGAAAAATAATCTGCTTACATTGTGGACATTTAAGAAGAGTCAAATGTTATTAACCTCAATGAAACAAAGCAAATAATCACAGAATGAGAATTATTTATTTATTTAATGATATTTGATTACCAGGTAAGTCCGATAGGGTAGACACTCATTTTCAGTGGAAATCTGGACAGAAAAGCTCCAGATTATTGCAAAACATTTTAAGAACAATAATATTACAATCTTCAAAAGCATCTGCAGTTTAAATTATTATAATAAATCAGTCATAATATAAAAATATTGGTTAAGAATCGATAGAAGTTATGTGACAATCATTTAATATTTGGAGAAATTTTAAACAGTTTGTAGAGAAATTAAAGCTAAGTTAGTCTAATACAAACAGAAATTGCAATATGAAGTCAGAAAAAACAGGTTTATGGTATATTTAGAGAGCGAGTCAGGGAAGAGAATTTGTTAGAAGTAAGTGAAGAAGGAAGAGTAAGGTATAATGAATGAACAAGTACTTGTTCACATTTAGGAATAGAGTTTATCCTAGTTTTGAGCAAATACAGAGCCAGAGTTTAGATAGGAATTCTTTCAGAGTGGTTTTGAAAGATGGGAAGGAGGGTATTCACCTGATGGATACAGGTAAAGAGTTCCAGGCTTTAGCAACCTTGTACAAGTACAGACAAAGCCCAAAAGATTTGATAGGTTTGTAGACAGAGGGTAATTTTTGATCACTGGATCGTAATGACCAACTGGGAACATAGCTGTTTAGAATGTTTTTTAGTGCTGGGCAGGCAGCTGGATGCTGGATAATTTTATAGGTGATAAGAAGCTGTGTATATGTTCATTAATGAGGCAGTTCTGACCAATTTAAGCTTTTTAGTGCTATACAGTGGTGGGTTCTGAAAGGGGTATTTGCTGCAAATTTAGCAAATTTGTTATAGCATCATTCAAGTTTTAATTTTTGTGAAGTCTGGAGGTTAGTAAGGATGGGAGTGCCATAAAGAAGTGCTGGTAAGAGATAAGTAGTGGCAAGTGTAATTTTAGTTGTGATGGTGAGAAAATTTTTGGCTATGTAAAGCATCCCTAGTTTTTTATATGATTTTCTTATGCAATATTGTACATGTAGGTTGAATGTAAGATTATCATCTACTATCAAACCTATTAATTTGTTATAATAAGTGACTTCAGTGGTTATATTATCAAGACAGATGACTTTAAAGTTTGGTTTTAATGAGGGAGGAAGTTGAGGAAAAATATTAGTTTGGTCATTTTTGGGTTGAGCATGAATTGTGGGTTACAAAGTCATGTTTCAGTGGCTGTTAAAGCTTCTTGAGTACTTGTATATTGTATTAGGGTGGCCTTTTGTGTGGATATATAGAGGGTCTTGGTAAAAATGTTAAAGGGAGGGGACCAAGGATAGACCCTTGTGATACACTGGTTGTGACGGTGGTATGGAGAGAGTGTGGAGTGCCATTTTACTGACTGATGCCAATGGGTAGGTAGCTTTTGAACCACATAAGGGTTGACTGGGAGAGATCCTTTGAGGACATTTGAAGTAGAAGTTTGCTGTGACAAACTATGCTGGAGGCTTTAGACAAGTCTAGAAATAAGGAAGAGACTAGTCTGCCATTATCTCTAGCTTTATTGACAGCATCTGTATAGGTAAGAAAGGCAATGTTAGCAGTATGGGAAGGAATGAAGCCATGTAGTGTAGGGGCTAGGAGTTCTTCCTGTAGAATATAGTCTAGCAATTGTTTTTGAATACACTTTTCACGTATTTTGGTGAGGGATATAAGATTACTATCAGTCTACAGTTATTAATGTCTGTTGAATTTTCTCCTTTATGCAGAGGTGCAAAGTGTTTGACTTTTTCCAGAGAAAGGCAATGTGGGATTCCTGGACTGACCTGTTTATAAGAACTGAGACAGCATGGTTTAAGTTTGTTTAAGAGTTTTAGCAGTTTTATATAGGATGTGGGCGCAGGTTTGAAGGTGAAAGTGGATGCGTTGATATGTGGCTGTTGGGCAGGTTTGGGAATAGATGTTGAGGAATCCTTGGTTAGAGGTGCTGTACTATCTATAAAATAAGAGTTGAACTGTATTGCAGTTTTGGGTGGTGAGGTATCGGGAGAGGGATCTGGATTGAATTTTTGTCCAGGATGGAAGATTTCTTTAATGAATGTCCAAAATTTTTTAGGGTTGATTTTAGTGTTAAAAAAAAAAAAACAACTGCACTCTGTGGTAATATACTGAATACTGGGCAATTTTATTAACACAATACACCAATTAGTTTACCACTTTCATTTTTTTTTGTGTTCAGTGGTATTCTGAAAGTTTTTATAGTTTAGTTTTTTTTACTTCATTTATTTGCTTTTTAGTATGATTGCAAAGCATTCTGAAGTTTTGAAGATATTCAGATGTTTTATACATCTGACAGTCTTTCCAAGCTTTTTCTGTATCCTGTATTGTCATTCTACTTTTTTTGATAGCAACATTTCATTATTTGTTTTAGTCTCTTCGTCCTGGAAGGTACAAGGCTATTTAAAATATTTAGAAAAGCTGTATAGAATTCATTTACAGCATTGTCTAAGGGGATGAGTTTTAGGGAGTTCCATTTAATAGATGACACTTAGTAATGAACATTTCTGGGTTAAACAAGGAAAGGTTGTGTGTTGTTTTATAAATATGCTATTTAACTGGATATGTGAGATGTCTGGTCATATAGCTTGGAAGATGATCACCAAGAGGGGTCTTACATTGTACCTGTGGTGGTGTATTTGCTAGGGTCTGATACTAGGATCCAGTCTAATAGGGAATGTAATGTCTTGCTATAATGTGTGGGGCTATTAATTAGTTGTGTGAAACTGTGTAAGTTCAAGTGACAGGTAGGGGAGTTAGAGTTTATCTCCCACCAACTGACATTCACATTATCTAGTAGTAGTTTTTCTTGTAGAACCATTATGAATATCCAATCTAGGATATCTTCCAGTACAGCTATATTTCTGCCAGGAGGGACATAAAGGACATTAATACATACCTGTTTATAATTGGTTATTTTGAGGAAAAAATAAGAATCTCTGCTGAACGGAATTTTAGTATTGGTGTACTATAAGGGGAAATGTGGTAAGTTGTGGAAATATTAAAGCAAAGCTGCTACCTTTCCTCTTTGTACGGTCATTATGGGTGATATTATGACCAGGAGGTATAACTTCAGAGTCATTTATGCTGGGTTTAAACCAAGTTTCCTTTACAATGAGAATGTCAGGCTTATGTTGAGTAATCCAGTCATGCACTTCAGCAGTTTTATTTCTTATGCTTCCAACATTTTTGCAGCAAAAATTGGATCACCAGTGTTGAGGATTAGCTGTTGCTGGGCCAGAGAAGCTTATGAGATAGAATTATCTTTGCGTTCATTGTGACAGGTGAGGTTAGGATTAGGCTGTCTATCTCCTCCTAGAAAGATGTTATTATATTGGGGAATTATGCATTTTTGGAGAGGATTCTTGCACTTAATTTTGTTTTGGATTGAGTTGAAGTGCAGTTAATCAGTCTATATTTGGAACCGATGTGAGGGGCAATATTAAATAAGTTTGGTGCAATGTGTGAGTGTAAAAAGGAAGTATGGAAAGGTGGTTGGGACATAAATGGAGAGATAGTGAGAGATATTATTGAGTCATGATATGATAAAAGATGTCACAGAAGGAGGAGAATAACAGGATAAGCTACAGAGTAGCATAATTAAGTACAGGAATTTGTATTTTATAGATGTCAGGAAGTGAGGAAGTAGCAATGAAGAAGGAAACAAGAAGATGCAGGACAGGAGGAGATTCAGTGATGGTGGATTCTGAAAGCTGGAAGAGGATAGGTAAGGAGAGAAGTATTTTCTATAAAAGAAGAGAGGTAGGTTGTCCTGGTATCTTCTCCGGAATGTAAAGAATAGAGAAGTATTAAAGGCTAGAGTATAATGATGTAGACAAAATGAGGGGTTATTTGAGAAAAGTAGAAGACAGAATGTGGAATAAATAGGTACTATTAGGGAGGGCAGTGCTTATGACTGGATATAGTGCAAAGCAGTATGGAAGGGAGAAAGATAGTTGATAGGGAATCAGGAAACAAGAAACATAAGTGTATGAATGGAAGTAGCAAAGTCATTTGGAGAGGATTTTGGAATAAGAGTAACAAGTGAAATGTGCATGTAGGAAGTATAATGTTATAGTAAGAGGGGCAAGGGCGCTCACAGGCAGGTGCAAGGGGGTACACTTGCACCCCCCTGGAACTGGTTGGCTGAGAAATTAATTTTATTTTAATTAAAAAAAAAAAAAAAACTTCTTTTTGTTTTTTTTTAAAGGGCGTTCCTCTTTAAGAATGCACCTTTGCATCCCGTCCAATCGCACAGACGCAACAGGTGTTTGCGACCTATTTTGGTCTTTTGTGTCTGCGCGACCGATGGTTTACATCTTCGGCTTTCATGTGCCTGCTGGGAATTTGAATTCCAGAGGACATTTGGACTGTGGACGCACCAGACAAATATAGAAGTGAGGGGTAGGTGTGTGCATTTGTGTGTTTTAGTGTTTAAGAGATGTGTGTGTGTGTGTGTTTGTGTGTTTGTGTGTGCATGTGTGCGTGTGTGTGTGTGTGTGTGTGTGTGTGTGTGTGTGTGTGTGTGTGTGTATAAGAAATAGGTAGGTAGGAGTCTGTCCCAACCTTCTTTGATGTCCCATTTTATTTTGTATCTGTGGTCATACAGTTTTACCAAATGTACTTTTGTTGCTGATCTGATGTTTGAAGCTTTTGGTTAACTGTGCTGTAATCATGCATTTTTTCTTTTTTGCATCATCCTTAACATCAGCATCAAGCCATATCCCAGAATAGTCTGTTTGTGTTCCTCCCAGCTTCTAGCACTTAAAGAGTCAAGGAAAGAGATAATTGCAAGGGGTGGCAGTCATCATGCTAAATGTTAGGAAATTTCTGGTGTTCCTTTTAACTTTGTGTCTTGTTCAGCAGGTGTGATACAGTGCATGGCTACACTGAGCTGCTGTCAGTGTGCACTTTCATATTTGCACAATGCTTGGCTAGTGTGCATACATTCTCTGGATAAACCTGAACATCCAAATGCTTGTATGTTGGACTGTAGTACTGGGTTTTCCTCCATATAGTACCCCTGAAACAGGACTTAAACCATGCCCTCCCTCCTTCCAAGATGGACTCTGCTGATTGCTCTCATCCCTCACTTGCCAACTTCTTCTCTGCCTGGGCCGCTAATCAGTTTCATCTGGGGGATAGTCATGTTACCATTCATCTGTACCACTGATCCCTTTCACTTTAGTATTGTATCATTCTTTTGTTAAATGAAAAAGTGGTCTTTTTTTAAATGTTTCTTCTGTTCTTCTGATAGTGTGTGTTACTGTAATCACATCTGGATTATGACTGTAGAATTTCCAGTTAAATCAGTTCAGTTACTGTTTAGCAAAGTAATGTATAATAAAAAGTCTAATATTTGTATTCAGATGTGAGATATTTAATTTGCAAGAAAGTACACTCTGCAGCATCAGGTCAAAATATTTAAATATGCTCACTTTAGAAGCTTGAAGGCATTCTAGTTGAAAAGCATGAACAAGGTCAACTTGTTTTTTTTCTTTCCCTGGAATACCAACATATCAGCCATTTTACTTTTCTACTAATTCTGTAGTAGCCTGTGAGACTGGAACCATTCATTGTTTAAATTATTATTTTTCTAGTTGTATTTATATTAAACCATGTAAATTGTTCTCATTACTGAAAAAGGTACCATTATCTTTGTGAAGTAAAATTTATTAATGTTATTTATGATAACTTGTAAATAATAATTTTACTGTAATGAATCACAAAGTTGTTTTCAAAGAGGTTTATTTGCAAACACGGAAACGGCACAAAGGATACATAAAAATACATTTTACAGAATGGTTCAGAAAAATGAATGCTTAATTTGTACCAGTTTAATGCCATTTAATTTGCAAAAGGATAGTTTAATTTTGTAATATATTGGTACAAATGCCCATTTCAAACCTGGAAGTAAACAAAATCAGCCAAAAAGAGTAAGAATGGCATAAGCAATAACATGATCAGATTTGTGAAAGTTTTAAATACTGTATAGTGCAGTTTGTGCTACATAACAATGGTCTCAGCTACTTTTTCCAACTAGCTGTAGAGATCAAATCATTTAGTAAGGCTGGAAGGTATTATGGTGCACAAGCAGTATATCACTCCCTCTTCCATGTAGTGTTTATTAATGCTGTTTAACATTATTGCAGACTTTGTTGCCTAGTGTCCCCCTTTCCACTGCATGTAAGTAAAGTTTGTTATCCACGTGTCATCCCTGACTCCTTTCTTTTTGACGCAGCAAGAGCAATACAAAGAATTTTTCTGGTATACTGTGTCTGTGGATGTAAGAAGTATGCAGGGGTGTGTATGTGTGTATGTAAGAAGTAGGTGTGTGTGCGTTTGTAAGAAAGTGGAGGTAGGAGTGTGGGTGGGGGCGGGGTCGTACATCTCAAATTGTTTCCTCACAGGGAAATGAATTTGGGCTGAACAGGTACAAATTGCTGTCCGCATAGTCTGGTTTATTATTGCTTTCATATGGTGTTTGTAAGCAGGAATAGTATCTTTACTTAAGAATAAATTAGGCCTCATCAGATATTCTGTTTTAACATCTTAGGAGTTTGTAAAAGGTGCTTTTTTACGATGGCAGTAGAAGGTGCCCACTACACCTGTTCTTTATGCAGATTGTCCTTTACCTTATACACAGGGAAGGTGACGGGACGATAGGACAGAGTTTGTGTAGTGAAGAGAATTGCTGACACTAGAACATATTTATTTTCTGACAGCTCATTTTACTACTTAGGAGAGTTAATTGGGAGAGATGTCCTCCCCTCTTAGCATCATTTAAAGTGAATCATCTTGCAGCACTAAACCTGAAAAGTGTGGTCCTCTAGCTGCCTGAATCCCTCCCGGTCCCGCCACAACACTAGAGTGATTCTGAATGGGCACTAGAAAGGATATCTTTCTCATTTGTAACCTGTGACATCGCTAATAGCTGTTAACACTGACTGACAAAAGTGAACATTTTTTTCTTATGTAAATTAATCGTAATGCTTTCAGAGTCTGGGAGAGCATGTCTTTGTCACCTCTTATGAAATACAGCCTGGTAATTTAGCTTCGGGCAGTTTATCTGGTGCATAGCTTTCAACAGTTCTTAATTTTTGTCATGCTCCTTGTAAAAAAAATTATATTTTTGGTAAATCACTAAAGATTGCTGCCAATGAAGCCAGACATTAAATTTCCATACATAATTTTCAAAGTGCAGGTTGATGTAAAACCTGTTGTTCTGTTAACTTTCTAAGTGAATTAAAAGTAGTAATTAAAAATTGTTCTGTATATTGGGCCTTTGTCTGATTCTTGGGCTAAAGAAGTTGAGTGCTATTAAAAGCATGGGACAAAATAATGCTGCAGAAAATGAGCCATCAAAACGGCTTGTCTGCTTAACTGATATTAACGTGACAAAATTAGTAAATGCAACCAGAAAAATACGCACTCCGTAATTATTAATTTGTAATACAAATCCTATTACTCTAGCAACTTTGTAAATGTGTCCCTAGTTTTAGGTCTTTGTTCCCAACATTATAACAGACTTTTTTGTTCAGATTTCTTGTGCTAAGACATTGAGAGGTTTTGTGTGTGTGTGTGTGTGTGTGTGTGTGTGTGTGTGTGTGTGTGTGTGTGTGTGTGTGTGTGTGTAAGAGGGAGGTAGCATACCCTTCAGCTGTCCAGATTTTTGCAGAATATCCAGATTTGTGCCCCATATTCCTCCTAAAAGGATTGAAGTTGCTAAATAAAATAATGACAGACATCTGAGTTTTAGACATTATATCCTTTAGGAAAATGCATACTAATACAAATCCTGTTATTCTACCAATTTTCTAAGTTCATGAGAGCAATATTTATAATCTGTCCCTATTTATTTTAGGCTTTGTCCAGATTTCTTGCACTAAGAGGTTGAGGTGTGTGTGTGTGCGTGTGTGTGTGTGTGTGTGTGTGTGTGTGTGTGTGTGTGTGTGTGTGTGTGTGTGTGTGAGAGAGTGAAATGCAGAGTTAGCAGGTGGAATTTATTTTCAAGTGCGTTTTCAAGGAAATGTGAGCTTCAAGGGAAAAGAAGTTTACTGCTGCTCATGCTAAGTCTGCTTAAAATATGCAACTGTTTTGTTTAGCAAATAGTAATACTGTTGTGGTATAGAGTTTTAAAGCAGTGTTAGTAGCGCAGCAGGTAGAAAACTTGCATCTTGATGCAGAGAGCTGTGGGTTCTACTCCAACGGCATGTAGATTTGTATTTGAAAGGGGTGGGTGCTGCAGTCTTGAGTATGTCCTCCTTTGAATGAGATGCCTAGTAACTATGAACCTGTTTTTCAGCTTGCCACCCATTCCCTATTGCAATATACCAGGTTACCATTTCTTTTAATGTAACATAGGCAATTTATTCTTCAAGGGCAACAGGCACTAAATTTGTAAATGAAACACTGAAATATAAAGTTGTTTTCTAGCAACAACCTCTTCATTGGTTTCAGATCTCTTTAATGTGGAATTATTCAGATGACTTTTACTTCTGCAGAGATTCTGCATATTGATTGATATTGGTGGATTGTGTGACAGAAGTTTGAGTGGCCCTTTATTGTTGAAATGTTCTGAATTGGGCAGTTTGCCATTATTGGTTCATATGATTTGTTTCATTGCTTAAAGGAAAAATGTTCAGAACTATAAATTTAAAACACACTCTGACAAGTGGAGCTGTATTATACAAGGGATATAATTCAATTATTATATAGTATAATTAATACAATCAGATAGGTGAATCAAAGAACTTTTGCATGGTTCTAAAAATGTGTGCAAGGAGCTTATGATTTGAAAACAGCCTAAAGGTAAACTTACCCTGCCACTGGCCAGATGCATTTTCTTTGAATGTGGGTTTCAATGCTGTTTCAGTGAATGTGGGTTTCAAAGGTAGAGAAGTTTTAATGCTAAGTCTGTTTTCATTGTAAGACTATTATTGCTTTGTTTAGGTTTAGTAAATGTCTAGCAGTGGTTGTGCTATAACATTTGAAATAAAAGTTGTAAATTAAATCCAAATATCTGTAATCATTGTAGAAGTAAAGCACAAAACAGTATGCACACTGAGATATTTGAACAGTGTCTATGGCAACTGGGAGAAATAGCCAAGTAATGGGACACTGGAATGGCTGTGTGGGCGAGGCTCAGGGTTTGCACCCCCCCTGCAAAAAATCCTGCGGGCTCCCTCTTAGAGGGGGTACCCACCCTAACTGACAGCAATCTCTTTCATGTAGGCTGGGGCAGTCCACTCTACTGTATTTGTCTTATGCACATCTATTTATGCAAACACAGAACTCAAAGCTAAATACAAAAATAAATGCCAACGATAAACAAAATAACTTGGCAAAAAGACTGGGGACACTTCAACCTCAGATGTTTTCTTTCTCTTGTTATATTTTCTTATTGTGAAGTTTGCCCAGCACATTCACTTGTATCTTGCTTTTATGGTTCTTCCCATGATGGCATCAGAGGGCCAAGTGAAACAGCCAACTAAGTGTCACATAGGTGATTTTTTTGTGTATGGCAGCACATTTACAAACTTACAGCTATTTTTGCACAATGTCCCTCATAGCATTTCAGTTTTTGGACATGCACATTGATTAACTAGTGGCACAATTCAAGAGAGGGTGCTGGGAAATGAACTCAAAAATATTGCAAAGTAATCCAATAGAGACACTATGAACCAGAAAATTATTCATATAGGTTTACTGAAGCTGGTATGCTAGATTAATTAATTGTGCACGTAAAGCTATACCAAAGGGGAAACTGCTCATAGGACAATTTGCAACAAAAAGGGGGCTGGCGTAAAGTGTTGCAGAAAACCACACCCTAGAATAAGTGTAACTGAGGCAGCAAACTACATCCCATGATAAGTGTAATTCAGTATACATTTATTTAGACATGAAGGCAGTGGCACATTTCCTTCAGCTGTTTAATTGGAGTTTAAAGCCTGGTAGACAATGAGCAACAGTTATAATTTTCATTTGTTTATGGACACAGTAACATTTCTGGCATACCTCTCAACTGTCTCAATTTTCGACAGAATGTGCTGATTTTTGCCTCATAATTTTGGTCTGTCCCTCAAAAAAATGTGTGATTTTCTGGATTTGTGTGGCAAATCAGTGAGGACTAAATTCACTATGTAATGACAGACATTTGAGTTTCTGACTTCATGTACTTCAGAAAAAGCATATTAATACAATAACTTTTATTCTAGCAACTATCTAAGTTTATAAGAGCAATATTTAAAAATTGGCCCTGTTTTTGTGGCTTTATCCCCTCCATTATTTTTGGCTTTCTCCAGTTGTGCCAAAAAGTTGAGCGCTATGATTTCTGGGCTTCAGTGGGTCCATTCAATAGCAGATGAATAAAAGGCCATGACCGACAACACTGGGGACAGATGGGTGGTATAGCAGTAACAAGATCCTGGAAATTTAGTAGAAACAGTTCTGGAAATATGAGATACCATGAGTAGGACAGTCATATTTTATTAAATCATGTAATTTAGGGATGGTGCATGTTATTAATCATGTGCTGAGAGAAAAAGTTTAAAAGAATGCTACATCTCACATTTGAATACATATTGCCAAGCATTGCAATTATAGAATTCATCATTTACAGTGAGATCAGTTTCACTGAACCAATGTACCATTCTAAGATATTTATTGAGTTACAATTTCTAACTTTCATATGGGCTTATTGATTCTGATATCTACAATGTGGTTCAGGAAGCTAAAAAGTGCAGTGCAATGGCTAGGCATTATATTATATTTGGAAAGTTAAGCATGTGGGGAAGAAGATGGCTGCAATATGCCAGTAAATGGCCAATATTGTCAGTAGGAGGAGACAAAATTTTAGTACAACAAAGCAAGGGTGTACATTGTAGCACTAGAGTGGTCTCATACAGAAACAGAAAGTGAGGATGATGGAACAACCTTTAGGCCTTTACAGTTAGGGAGCTGTCATAAGGCTGGGTCACATAACATTCAAGAT
Source organism: Protopterus annectens (assembly GCF_019279795.1). NCBI lineage: Eukaryota > Metazoa > Chordata > Ceratodontiformes > Protopteridae > Protopterus > Protopterus annectens. Next base: position 395,250,932 of record NC_056726.1, read on the forward strand.
CAGAAGGTATATGATGGCCTATAGGTTCAAATGTATTCAAGATTATCTGGGATGTGCTAGCAGAATGTGTTATGATGGTGCAGATGCATTACTGTTTAAGGTACCTTTCCAGATTGCCTTTTGTGGGGAAATGTAATTATGTGAGCTTGAGCTAGTGACAGCTATGCCAGGAGAAGTAGAGCAGTGGATGTGTAACATATGTCAGCATAGGTAGCTGGAGTTTTGTAAAGAATTAAATGTCATTTTTATATCAAGCTGATTTGTACAGATGCTTGTGTTGAAAAATGTATTTTTAAAGCTGCTTGTGTTACAAATGTACCAACAGTGGGTCCTGCTGGACAGAAAACAAATAAAACGGTATGTCAGACTGTACTGTAACTGTTGAAACAAGTATATTGTAACAGAGGATACTGGAAGAGAAGAGGTTAATCACTGTTCAGCTAACTTCATAAAATAGTCTGAAACTAAATTATCTGATTTAGGCCATTAAGATTGTATCTTACAGTTCTGATTGCACCCAGAGACAAAAAGTCTGTGAAAACCAGGACTAGAAAAAGTACTGTATTGTCCTTAAGGGTGAAGTAATTGCTACCCTGGAAGGGTAGAACTATTTGAAATGGTTTTATACCTTCCAGATGCTATAACACATCTTAGCAAAGCGCTACGTGTATGTTGCATGACACATATGTGCTAGTTTCTGGTTTAGTTTCTACTAAAGGGGGTAGTGTGGGTGCTAGTTTCAGATGATCAGATGTATGAAAGAAGACTACTCACCCACTCATTTTGCCTTGCTCTAGTAAGTGAAATAATGGACAGTAATTCTTTAGATCAGTCAGGAAAATATAGTAAGCTTAGTTAAGTATTGTTTTTCTGTATCTGTCAGTGGCAGCTCATCCTATTGGACTGCAGCCCCCCACCCCCAGCTGAAAATCAAAATGGAAAAAAATTCCAAAACTCACGCATGCGTAAGTAGAAACTCGAATCTGGACTACTGTTTAACCAGTCCGGATTCACAAGAAGGCAGCAGTCTTTTCCCCATCCAGTCTATGCGGTTACAGACGCATAGACTGGAAGGAGATCTGACTGCAAGGTCTGCAGTCTGTACTCAGAATGCATGCATGCGTGCTTGGCATTCCGGCCGAAGGAGGAAACAAAACTACTGGCTGCTTCTGCTTTGAGGCTTATGGAGGGCTGCTTTTGCTTTTTTTGAAATGGGACTATTGGCTGCTTTATGGAGGAAATGGTTATGCTTTGCAACAGACTGCTTTTGCAGGAAACAGGTACTTGCTTAGGTGTGTGGAAATGGTCTGCTTACTGCTTTTGCTGGAATTTTATGCTTTGCAATGGACATTTGCTTACTGCTTTTGCAGGAATTTTATGCTTTGCAATGGACTACATTTGCAGGAATGTGTGTGTGTGTGGGAACTACTGGCTGCTTCTGCTTTGAGGCTTATGGAGGGCTGCTTTTGCTTTTTTTTGAAATGGGACTACTGGCTGTTTTATGGATGAAATGGTTATGCTTTGCAACAGACTGTTTTTGCATGAAACAGGTACTTGCTTAGGTGTGTGGAAACGGACTGCTTTTGCAGGATTTTTATGCTTTGCAACAGACTACATTTGCTTACTGCTCTTGCATGATTTTTATTCTTTGCAATGGACTACATTTCCTTTGCTTACTGCTTTTGCAGGAATTTTATGCTTTGCAATATGTGTGTGTGCATGTGTGTGGTTTAAAATGCCCCAGTTAACTATAACTGGTGGCTAGAGAGAAACTCAGGTTCAAACCCTCAACCCTGGATGCAGCTAGCAAGAACCTGAATTCCCTACCCATTACCACTTGTGAAAAAGCATTCAGATTTTTGCCTCATAGTTTTATTCTGTTCTGGATTTTCAGGCATTTGAATTTCAGACTTCATATTCTTCGGACAGTACATGGTAACACAAAACATTTTATTCTAGCAATTTTATAAGTTTATAAGATCAATATTTGAAATTTGTCCCTATTTTGGGGCTGTATTTCCCCAATATAGGCTCTGTGTGCAGGTTTTTTGTGCTAAGAGGTTGAGAGCTATGGTGAGAACTGAATTCATTGAATATGTTTGGGGTCTGTATTCTCCCATTATTAGCTTTGTCCAGGTGTTTTGTGCTAAGAGGTTGTGAGCTATGGTGAGAACTGAATTCACTAAATGATAGCCATTTAAGTTTCAGTTTTCCTGTCTTTCATGAAGCAGTTGATTTGACATAGTGGCATGTTGCTCTGATTGTAGTGCACAGGGTCCTGGGTTTAAGACTTGGCAATGAAATGCATGTCAGTAGTACAGCATTTTATTCTAGCAACTTTCCAAGGTTATACAAGCAATGTTTAAAATGTATCCTTCTTTTTTGGGATTTGCCCCCCCCCAATACATTTTTCCTTTTTCCTGATTTAAAGGGCTCATGTGCTGCAAAGTTGAGAGATACAGTTTAGTGTAGAGTTGATTTTACAAGGAGCTAAGAGCTTCAGGGGAAAAGAAGTTTAGTGCTGCTTATGCACAGCCTGCTTGCATTGTTAGTAGCACAACAGGTAGTGTATTTGCTTTTCATGCAGAAGGCTGTGGGTTCTACTACCCCAGTGTGTAGATGTGTTGTTGATACTATACTTTTAAAGGGGGTGGATGCTGCAGTCCTGAGAATGTCCTCTGTGGCAGAGATACCTAGTAACTATGAACCTGTTATCAGTTTGCCATCCATTCCCTATTGCAATATTACTAGCTTATGTTTTTTTTAATGTAACATGGGCGATTTATTCCTCAAGGGCAACAGGCACTTTATTTGTAGATGAAACAATGAAATATAAACTTGTTTGTTAGCAGCACCTTCTTCATTAATTACAGATCTCTTTAATGTGGAATTGTTTAGATGACATTTACTTCTGCAGAGATTGTGCATATTTGCTGATACTGGTAAATTGTAGAAGTTTGAGTAGACTTTCTGATGGAAATGTTCTGAATTGGGCAGTTTTGTTATTATTGGTGAATGCATTTTGTTTCATTGTTTACTGGAAAAATGTTCAAAACAATAAATTTAAAATGCCTCTAACAACTGTATGGTATTATACAAGGAATATAATTTAATACAATCAGGAAGGAGTATCATGGGGCGGCCACGGTGGTGCAGTGGTTAGCATTGTTGCCTCACAGCAAGAGGTTCTCTGGTTTGATCCTCAGCTTGGGTGGCTTCTGTGCAGAGTCTGCTTGTCCTCCCTGTGGTTGCATGGGTTTCCTCCGGGTGCTGCCACATCCCAAAGACATGCTGCAGGTGGATTGGACACTCTAAATTGGCCCTAGGTGTGAGTGCGTGTGTGTGTGTGTGTGTGTGTGTGTGTGTGTGCACGTGTGTGTGTGTGTGTGTGTGTGTGTGTGTGTGTGTGTGTGTGTGTGTGTGTGTGTGTGTGTGTGTGCCTTCTGTGGTAGGTTGGGTGCCGGGCTGGCAACTCGACACTGTAAAACTCTACTGCCAATCATAAGAGGACAGGTGATCCACTGTGGCGACCCCTAACTGGGAAAAGCCGAAAGAAGAAGGAAGGTATATCAAAGAACACATGTATGTTTCATGTGCAAGGGGCCTATGATTTGAAAACAGCCCAAAGTTAATCTTTATTTGCCACTGGCCAGATGTATTTTCTTTGAATGTGGGTTTCAATGCTGTTTCAGTGAATGTGAGATTCAAGGGCAGAGAAGTTTTAATACTAAGTCTATTTTCATTGTGAGATGCATTGCTTTGTTTAGCAGATGTCTGATAGTGTTTGTGCTGTAAAATGTAAAATAAAACTTTTAAGTGGAATCTAAATAATCGTAGAAGTAAAGCAGTATGCACATTACAGTGTTTATGGTAAATGGGGTGAAATAGCCAAGTAATGGGACATTGTAATGGCTGCAGGGGGGAGGCCCCATTCGACCATGATTTTGTGAGGGGGGAAGGGCGGCAAACTCAATGACAACCCCAGCTGAACTATTCCTCTCAACTGTCCAGATTTTCACAGAATGAATAGATTTTTGCTTCTTATTTTTGGTTTGTTCCTCATAAAATTTATGTTTTTCTGGCAAATCATTTAAGAATGATGTCACTAAATAATGACAGACTTTATACCCATCAGAAAAAATGCATGTTAAAGCAAGACCTGTTATTCTAGCAACTGTCTAAATTTATACAACAGGAATTTCTAGTACTGTCTATATGTTGCCCCAGTATATTTGGCCTTGTCCAGATTTACTGTGTTAACAGGTTGAGAGATATGCACAAATAAATCACTTTAGAGAATTAGGTATATCCAGACCGCTCAACTGTCCCCTACTTTGGCTCAAAATGTTGCTCTCCCCCTAATAAACCCTCCACAAAATGGCAATGTTGGAAGAAAATATGGAGGGTTTACAATTAAGAAATAATTGTAATGATCAGAGTTATATATTACTTTTATTTCAGAAATGCATGTAGATTATCTTATTTTTGTCAGCTGCTCAACTTAACAGTACTAATTTTAAAAAGTGTCCCTTCTTTGACAGGTTCCTAGCTGTATTGTCTAGCTATTTTATATTTTTGCATCACATTTGTGGTCTGTTTTTCATAAAATTGTGTTTTTCTGGCAAATCATTAAAGATTAAGTTAGAAAATAATGACAGACATTTGAGTTTCAGATTTCATACCCTTCAGAAAATTCATACTAACACAAGACCTACTATTCTATTATCTTTCTAAGTTTATAAGAGCAATATTTAAAAATTGTCTTTATTTCTGGGCCTTTGTCCCACTTCTTTTTATGGCTTTGTGCAGATTTCTTGCTCTGAGGTTGAGAGGTATGACAAATGTTTCAGGGACATCACCATCAGCCAGATATATTTCAAATTGTGACATGCTTGTTGCAACCCAATCCCCCATGTAGTGACTCTGGATGTGTCCAAGCAAGGCAAGGAGCAGTTATGTAGTGTAAGTGTGAAGAGTATCCCCCCATCCAAAGTAGACACAAGTACTACAGTGGCTTTTCATCTGTCCTTGATTTTGCAGAATGTTCTGGTATTCTGTCAGACTTTTGTACTGTTGATTTATGCTTATTATTATTCAGAAAATGCATGTTGTTGCACTGCCTGTTGCTCTGTGTTTAAGTAGCAATGCTTTAATGACCATCAGGTAAGCTTATCTGAGATTGTAAGATGCAAGTAAGCTTTAATAAGCACACTATTAAAGGATTACCAACATTGAAAGCCTTTTTGTTGTCGCCATGTAGAGAATATTTACATAACCAGATAACGTATAAACCTTAGGTATTGAAATGCATATGACAGTATTTGTAATAAAGGACAGGATTACAGTATTTTCAGAAGCTCACTACATTTGTTGGAGACTTGCAGTCATCTTTGCAATCAGTAAACTAAATAGAATGCCAATCTATCATGTGTGGTCTATAACCTGTACAGTAATCCTTTAAGCAATTTATCTTGAGCTTGTTTCTTGTTTGCTGCTCATTTTTTACTTTGATTATGTTTTCCCCTTGAAACAAGTAGATAGTTGTTGTGAGGCAGCAGGTCTTTTTTGGATAAGAAACATTTTTACAAATGGGGGTATCACAGAGATTGATACTTTCAGCATGTTACTTGGTACTTTTATAAAGTTGAATATAAATTATAATTAGAACTGCAGTGCAAGGAGAAGTAGTTTGAGTTGAGTGCTGCTTGTGTTTTTATACTTGATTTTGACTGGCATTCCAGTAATGTATTTAAAAAGTAATTTATTTTTTCATGCCTCACAACCTTTTTGCTTCCATCTAGATATTAAGTAAGCTGTCATGTAGCCAATGCACTGAATTTTTTTTCTTCTACACTTCATTTTCTCCTGGGTGGACTCTCATAATGACGGTTTGGCACCCAGGGCAGCGTATTTAATTAAAGTCTCAGTTTTTGTGGTTTTGAGCATAGCTCTACCCCTTTCTATTTGGAAACACCCCTTCCCATTGGTCTCATCCATTCAACTGCCCCCTGCAGCCCCCCTTAGATTTGAAGTCACCAGCCGCCACTGGGATATCTGTGTGAACCTTTCCATCTGTGTTATTTTTAATATTTCCTGTGATATGAAACACTGGTGTTTATTGTAAATAGATAGTTAGTATTTTCATGTTCTTTTCTTATTTATTATTAAATATATTCTTTCATTGTGGCTGGTATTTTAGAGAATAGTTTAACCTTTGAGGGTACTTATATTTATTTGGTGACACTGTGGCTGCTTCTGAAAGCCTTGCTGTATAGGTCAAACACTATACTGTGTATTAGTATTAATTTTACTCTGTGTAATTAGGTACCCTTGTAAGGCCTTAGAGTAGGTAGCTTCAGAATGTTCTGGTGGCAGTATTTAGAAGTCTACTCCTTTGACATTCTCTGCTTAACAGAAACATGGCTAAAACCTGTAACCAAAGACAATGAAATCATCCCACCTGGATATAATATCCTGAGACTTGACCGAGTAGCCAAGAAGGGCAGTGGGGTTGCTATTCTATTTAAATCTGGCTTACAGTTAACCACGTACAACTGTAAACTACCTCTAGATTCCAATGCAGATATTTTCATTTCCAAACTTCATCTTAACAATGCCAAATTCCTCTATATTATCTGTATGTATCTACCTCCTGGTAATAACATTGCCACCATGGAAAATATCCTTTGCTGGCTATCCCATCACCTGCCCCAAGAAACCATAATCCTAGGTGATATAAACATTGATTGGAACTGCTGTTGTAGCAGCCTTCCTACCACCCACATTAACCTATATGTTTTTTCACAAACCATTACCTCCCCCACGGGTCTATATTAGATCAGCGAATCCTTAAACAAGCAAACGCTGATTGATCAAACCTATGTAAGTGAAAGCTTACAATCTCGAACTGTCAGATCAGTGATTTTTTTCCTTGACAAAAAAATCGCTGATCCAAAACACATACACACAACACAAGCACACCAAACAAACAGAAATCCACACACATACACCTAAAATCTGACACCTAACCCTACACTAAACTATGCACACACCACTAACTATCCATTTACCTTAACCCAAACCCTAACCCTAAAGTCCGTCACTATCGCACACTCACCTCACCCGCTCCCTAACCCTAACTCACCTAAACCCACCCTAACCCTCACGTCCACGCAATCGCACACATACCTAACCTGAGCCCTAACCCTAACTCACCTAACCCACCCTAACACTCACATCCACACAATCACACACTTACCTGAATCCGACCCATGAAATTTCCACCACAGCACTGAAAATACCAAAGCAACAGAAACGGACAACCAAATTCTTTCCCTAGGAAAAAATTCGGGTTTCTGTTGCTTTGATATTTTGAACATTCGCTTAAATAAGGTCGATCAATCAGCGTTCGCTTGTTTAAGCGTTCGCTGATCTAATATAGTCCCACCCCCACCAGGGTAAATAAAGCTAACAAGAAAGCAAGCATATTAGATTGGATTCTCATAAACAATCATCCTCACAATTATGATTCTGGAACCCTCCCTGATTATATAAGTGACCACTCACTTACCTACATCATCAGGTATAAAGCCAATGCTCCCATTCCAACCTCTAACAGAAATATCAGATCCAAAAAGAACTTTAACCCTAATCTCTTCCAAAGGGAACTAAGAGCATGCAATTGGTATCCCGTAAGACACCTCCCTTTAGAAGAAGCTGTTAAATACTTTAATTCTAACTTCCTTGCCATTCTTAACCACCATGCTCCAACCAAATTGATTAGAATTAAAACCAATTCTGCCCCATGGCTTTCAAAAGAAACCAAACACAAAATCCATCTCATAAATAAATATTGGGCCAAATGGAGAATGACTAAAAACCCTGTAGACCAACAAACCTTTAGACATTTAAGAAATGACACTTAGAAAGCTATACTCTATGATAAAAGAAACCACTACCTACAATTTCAACAAGCTAACCACAACAACCCACAAAAATTATGGGCAAGCATTAACCAATTACTCCATCCAGGTCAATCCACTACACCAAACCCTCAAAATACAGACCAGGAAAATCCCATGCATACAGCCAATACCTTCAATACCTTTTTTACTGATGCAATCCAAACACTAGCTAGTCAGCTATCACCTAATACCTTCACTTTCCCTTCCTATTACTCAACTCCACTCGCTCCTTTTCATTTCCAACCTGTTCCTACAACATATATTCTAACCCTTATACAAAAACTGAAACCATGCTCTCTCTCAGCAGACCAACTACCTGCTAAATATCTACAGTTATTAGCCAAGGCTATTACCTACCCCATTCCCATTCTGATCAATAGAACTATTAGTGAAGGTCACATCCTTACCTTATGGAAAGTCTCCCATATTATCCCCCTCCATAAAGGTGGACACTCTACTGAACTGTCAAACTACCACCCCGTTGCCCTTCTTTCTCCTTTGGCTAAGATCATGGAGAAATGCATCCATAGGCAATTACTCGACCACTTAATCCAAAATAACTTACTTTCCAGCTGTCAACATGGTTTCAGACCTTCACACAGCACTAGCACTGCCCTCCTTTCCTTTACTGATTGCATTAACAAAAACCACAACCTTAATAATCTTTCCTCTGCACTATTTGTTCACCTGTCACATGCATTTGACATGGTAAATCACCGGATTCTCATAAACATACTCAAATCCCTGTCATTAGATGCACTTTCCATAAAATGGTTCCAGTCCTACCTAGATTAAAGACAGCAGGCTGTATTATGGCATAACACTCTATCCACCCACCTGCCCATTACCCTTGGTGTCCCTCAAGAGTCCATACTAGGATCTCTCCTTTTCTCCATATTTATTAATGACCTTCATCTAGCCATTCCCCAAGCCACATGCATACAATATGCTGATGACTCCACACTGATATGCTCAGCCACATCCACTTCTGAACTTCACTCTCTTACCCAAAAGTTATTTAACACAGTTGAACAATGGTTCACACAGCATTGCCTTCTCTTGAACCCCCAAAAAACTAAACTCCTCCTCTTCAATCCTACTCACAAGTCCACTCCTTTTGATTTCTCTGTTACATCCACCAATGGTACCATTATATCACCAGACCCAACCACCAAACTTCTTGGTATCACCATTGACAACAATCTGAACTTTGACATCCATATCAACAATACTATAAAAACTGTCATCAAAAAGATTGGCTCTCTCTAAAGTATAAAACTCTTCCTTTCACCTACAGCCAAAACAACTATAGCTCACACTCATCTAATCTCTACACTTCTCATTGCCTCATCCATTTTTACTAATCTAACAATAACCTCAGCAAATTGGAAATGTCTTACAATAACATTGCCAGATTTGCTACAGGCAACCCATTTAGAACCCACCATTGCATTAATATAAATCAGCTTAAGATGGCTAGAACTACAAAACATGATTAAATTCCACCAACTAACCATTGCCCATAAGACTCTTTATAAACCTTCCAACACTCCTATTCTATCTACCCTCATCACCCCCTATAAAATCTGAAGTCCTTACATTCATTACACAGACTTCTTGTATATACCTCTAAATCTAACAACAGGGCTGGGGATTCTCTCTTCTCTAATGCTGATGGAAAATCCTGGAATCTTCTCCCCAGTGACCTTTCCTCACTTGCCTCTTTATCACTCTTCAAAAACAGACTGAAACTTTTCCTCAGATCACACTGGTTATGCCCCTGTACTAAACCTGACTAGTCATCTATTTCTTCAAACTTGTCTCTGCCTACCCCATACTTCTCAATAACTGTTATACCTTCCTTATTAACTATAAATCTGATCTCTCTCTAAATTACATTATTTCCAACCTCTGTGGATACTTATTATTGAGGGAACTCTTTATTAATATTACTATACAATAACCTGCCTTCCTTTTTTATTATGTTCTGTACCTGTATGATGTATTGTACCTGCATTTTGCACTGTTATGATTTTTGCCCTCACTGAAAATTATGTGTTAACCTGTAATATGCATTGTATATATGACTGTTGTTGTTATTTATTTGTTGTTTTTTTGTTTCTGCCTTGGAGCTTATCTTCCCGGGCCTCTACTGGAAATGGACATATATCCAGTTAGACTAGCCTGGTCAACAAATGTAAAATAAAATAAAATAAATAAATAAATAAATTATAGTTTGTGCAGAGGGGGCATAGCTGATAAGCTGTGCCAGCCTTTCCCAGGTGTGTGTGTGTGTGTGTGTGTGTGTGTGTGTGTGTGTGTGTGTGTGTGTATGTGTGTGTGTGTGTGTGTGTGTGTGTGTGTGTGTGTGTGTGTGTGTGTGTGTGTGTGTGTGCGTGTGTGTGTGAAAATGAAATCTCAAAGAGTGTGTGTGTCAGCTACTTGGAGCAGGGGCACAGAGCACTAGTTTCACAGAGAGGGTGGTGAATGACTTGGCTTGGAACACTCAGCTGAGGACTCAACTCTACATCTGTGGTCAGTGTGGGGTCTTATTCGGGGTCTGGTGCGAGAGAGGGAAAATTAGTCCCAGGATGTGATTATTTTCCTTGTGTAATCTTAAGGGAAATTTTGCTTGGTGCAGAGACGTGTGTCTGGAAATACTGTATCTATTTTTGTTCCAAGGGAACATCCCTCACTGGTATCCATGGTGAGGATTGAGACTCAATCTCTGGCTCAGAGGAGGGACATCACAGGGAGGATAGTGGAACTAGACTCAGGCCTTTACAGTTAAGGGAGCTGATTACAGGACTGGTGCATAAAACACCCAAGATCAGAAGGTATATAATGGCCTATTAGTTCAAGTGTATTCAAAATGATCTGGGATATGCTATCTGAATGCATGGTGCAATGTGTAAGAGAATGTATTTTACTTCACCAAAATCATATTCCAACAAACTCCTATTCACTGATACCTAATCAGTGAAAATCACTTCATCAATTCACTGAATTTACTAAGGGCAAGGAAATACTTCCCCAAAGAACAACACAGCAACATCTACGTCAATCGAACCCACCCAATGTGGGGGTCTTTGTCCCCATACCCCCCCTCACGATATATTCCAACTCTGAGATTGCACTACAGTGGAGAAAAGGACAAAGTTCTGTTGTTGGCCAGCTACATCCTTGCCCTTAGTAAATTCAGCAAATTGCTGAAGCAATTTTCTCTGATTAGTTGTTGGTGAATAGGTGTTTGCTGGAATATGATTTCAGTGATGTAATATAGACTAATTTAAGGTACTTTTCCAGATTGCCTTTTGTGGTGCCTCATGAGCTTCTGAAATTGTTAAGCACAGGGTGAAGGTGATGGTCTTTGTTGTATTGCCAGGTGACCTTTAAAGTATGGGAGATGTTGGGGTGTGGATGTTTTAATATAAAAGCAATGCTAACCAGGAGACAAATGGGGTCTGTTTTTACACACTATCTAGTAGGACTTGTGTTGTAGGTAACTGCTTGGAATAAATGTTATTTATGATATTATTTAAGTGAAGAAGTTTCATTAAGTACGCTGTTCATCATACAAAGAAATAGGGTCCCAATGATACAATACCAATTTAAGGCATTTGCAGTGAACTGTGAAAAAATAGGTATAGATAGGAGGAGCTGTATATCACATTTATTTAGAACAAGAAATACTTCACATGTCAACAGTAATTCGGAACCATATAGTAAAATGCACTGTTTAAGAGACATTGTTTTCTCTTCCTAGTTATGCAGAAAATAATATTAGAACTGTGGTTTAGGGGATATTTACACCTCCATTGGGAAAAATAAATGTGGGCATGATTGCCACCCTAAGTCTGGGTTTTGATCAGCAGGAAATTAATAAATTTTTTGGTTTGAAAACACCTTTGATAAAGCTTAAAAAATGACAGGCAAAATGTTGGGGAAGATATCATAGCTACATGTTCATTCTGAGATTGAAACAGAAGGATGCAACTGATGCAGTGGTTACTATGAAAAAAAAAATAAGGTACTTACGTATTAGCACAACCACATTTTTAACGTCCTGTAATTACTACAGTTTTCGGTGGCCTAACACATTTGTTGACATTTACATTTAGTAAGCCTGAAATCAGTGGCAGTATAGTGTTAGAAAGGTTTAATTCTCCAGAAATATGTCAGTTGAAGTTGTCTTTGTGGGGATGCAAACGCTGACTTACATCATTTACTCACAAGCAGGGTGCGAGGAATTGAGTGTCGCTATATTAGCAGCAATTCTGGACTCCTCCTTTCTGTTCTTGGACAGTTGCTTGAATGGCAGGCTTACCTCAGTTTGATAGACCATTTTCCCCAAGGAAGAGGATTTCTTCTGTTAATGTGACCATGATCTGCAAGTTTGGAGCATAATCCACCTAGGAGAAATCCTACAAAGTGAATTCTGAGTTCAACGCGCATTATAGCCAGTGTCCGGAAAGTACTACCAGAATTTTAAGTGCAGTGCCTACAACAAACAGCTTACGAAGGAGCTTGACTTTTAAGAGGAAGAGGGTCCTCACATAGGTAATAAATACACATTATCTTTAGAAAAGTAGCATAACTGCACAAGTTTTGCTTTAGGAAGGTCAGTTCAAAAGTAGTACAAACAGGTGAAACACTTACAAGATCGCAGTTGCCCTGCTTTTCTGGGCAGACTGGTACACAGAATGGTTGTAGACTGCGTGTGTTAAAAAACGCACTTGCTGAAAATTGTTGTCCATTTGCAGGTTTTTGACAACCTCCTGCTTGTGCTTCTTATTCTGGTTCCTGTTTCTCAAACAAGGTGAAACAGTAGTACGTAGAAGTTCACTCACTCAATTTTACTTTAACCTACAGTCATTTCACAAAAACATTAGTAATTACAGGACATTAAAAATCTGGTTGCGATAATATGTAAGTACCAAAAAATAAAGAGGACCTTAAATGATTTTATGAAATGTAGGCTCTGATCCTTGGTGAAAAAAAAAATCATTTGGCATTAACTTGGTACAGTGCCATTAATCTAAGCGATGAAGGTTAAGCCTTATTTTTAAGAGATACAAAGGTGAGCCTTGAAAGTGTGTGATACAGATTGCTAAGAGTAAGGCTGATGTGCTTGGAGGGTTAGGTGAGTTATCATCCACCCTGTGCTAGTGTGATTAACTTGAAAGGAAGAAAAGTGTCAACATGGAGGCAGTGAGTAGGGGCTTGGGAAGCCAGGTACCCATCCTTAGGCTGTCTGGAGAATTTGAAACTTCCACTCTTATGGGACAGCCTTTGAGCTATAGAGTAAATAACTAAAAGGCCACATCCCATATGTTTCTGACATATTGTGTTAAAATATGGCATTTGGTCTACTTGGAGGTTGTCAGCATTTAATTAGTGCCATTCCAGACTGGTCCTTGTGCACATCACAGATTGAGCTGATGAAAGATTAATTGCTTCTAGGCCTTTTGGCTAAGATCAAATATGGTAAGCATAGTAAAGCTGAACACTTTTACCATTTTGCTAGGTTAGAAAAATAATGTGTGACCATGGTCATCTCTTTCAGTTACATTTAGAGCATTAAGGCCCTGAGACATTAATGAGCTTAATGTTGTACAGAATGGTTTGATTTTCTCAGTCTACATTTGAAAAATGTATGAGAGAGAGCAAGTCACTTAACCAGACAGAGCTTTTAATTTTCTATTTAAAAAAAAAACATTTGAGTCTAGCTGGCTTATTTGGTTAGCAAATACATAAAATAAAAGGTGTGATTCATTTTGAAACTACAGATATTTTTTTCATTTGTGTAAGAGTCCCTGTCAATTTACATTATGGTGTTTGCGTGTATATTCTTCTAAAAATAGGAATTGATCATGCCGTATTATTCCACATTATTTTGTGAGCAGCAAAAACATTATTTGCATTTCTGCATTTTAGGAAGGCATGTTTGTGTGAAGTTGACAATAAAAGATTGACTCTGGGTCAGAAGTATAACTGCTAAGCATGTTATTAACTTTCGCATGACTGTTTTCTTCCAGCAACTTACCAAAGGCATTTCTATGTTAAAATGTCCAACATTTCAAATTTCTGAAACATTTGAGGATATTATGTCATCTGCACCTCATTAAATCTATATGGTTTGGAAGGAGGTAAATTAAACTACTACAATGAAAGCATGGTGCTGCTTTGTTTGGTCATTATGTAGCTTGTTTTTACTGCATGGGTTACTTTCATACTTTCTGCATAACTGCAGTACATTAGACTTGTAAATTGGTGAGGAACAGTTGGAAGTAAATTAAACAGTTTCATGTGCCTTCCTTTTATGTGACCTTATTAAATTAAGATTGGTTTTGTATTTTCATACTTTTATCAAGTACTGTGGTATCCCAATACAACATTATCAGATTTGTTAGCCATGTGAAAGAAGTGCCTGTACAGTTCTCAGTTTGTTAAATTGCAAGTAAGTTTAGTTGTACAGTTCTCAATTTGTTAAATTATAGGTACGATGACCCATACAGTTCCCAGTTTATTAAACTACATGTAAGATAAGCAAATGTAATTGATAATTTAAATCAGACTATTCATTGTGAGAACAGACAATAATTTAGACAATATCACTTAGAACTGCTTACTGCATAGCAGACCTGAATATGAAAATTATAGTTAGCAAGTTATTTGCAGGGTTTACTTATTAATTGCAGCAATGCAAGCTTACCATTAACAGTGACAGTGTAAGTTTGTATTCAGCCCCTATAACATGCATGACAGTATTGGCCTGTATAATCAGTGCCATGAGTGGATTTATTTTGTATTACATCTAAATGGTTAATTTGCAGATTTATTCATTTAAAGTGCCCATGTTATAAGAGTCAGATTGATGAGGAGCTGAGCTCCATACTGACAAGCAATAAAGGCAAAAAAAGTAATCTCGATGGAATATCAGTCCATCTCTCTCATACACAGACACACACACACACAAACACACACACACACACACACACACACACACACACACACACACACACACACACACACACACACACACACACACACACACACACAGACACACACACACACAAACACACACACACACAGTTTTGGAGTATTGCAAATTGAGCTAAGTACATACTGGGAAGAAACATAAGACTCTATCAAGAACCCACTCAGGAAAGACATTCAGCCACCACACAAACTGCTTCCCATCTGAATGACCAAAGTTTTGAATCAAATGCTGTGAGACAGTAATGTTTATCAATGCACTACTGTTCCATCACAATCTGTTTATTTAGCAATCTCTACACGCATGTCCATTTTGTAACAGTCCTTACAACTTATGAAAACTTGGATTGATAAGGTTCGATAATTCATTCTTAGTATTCTGATATAATTATGTTGTGTTACAGTTCATGAGCTATGACACAGAATGGGCATTGTGTTTTTCAACTATGATTTTCTAAAGTCTGTGATATCCTTTGGCTATAATAAATAAAATAGCACAAGTGGCAGTTTATCTTGACAAGAACATGACTAACCATCAAAAATCTAAGTGATTACTTTTCCATGTAAAGGTACTTCCCTTGGGGCACAAGGCAGTGTGGCAGTTTATAAGAGAAGTTTAAGTCTATGAATTCCTAATATTTTTCATTTTGTAGTCCTAAATCTGATTCTGTCGGTCTTCACTTGTCGACTGTGTTACTTAGAACAAGACATTTCACCATTCATTCTTCATGGTCACCTGTGAAAAGAAGCATCTGTGCCATGTTTGAAGTTAGCTTACTTTGTTAATAAATGAAAATTATCCCTTAAAAAAGCTAAAACACAATCTGAGTAAAGGAAACATTAACTAGAGAACAAAGTAGATGTAACCTGTGGATAGTTGTAGGAACTGTCTATAATCTGAAGAGAAATTGCAGATATTATACCATCCTCCATGAGCTGCTTATTGCTAGTATTTCTAGAAAGTGTATTACATGACACAAATTCTTACAACTCAGCAATAGCATATTTACAGATACATAACATATAAACTATGCACACCTTTTCTCTAAATATAAGCTTTGCTTACCTTAAATATATTCTGTGAGAGAAAATGCATTACTTACACTGATCATCTAAATATCTAACTGAGGATATTAAAGCAATTTGGACAGAACTGGACACTGTTATTCATCTAATGCACAAACTACTGCAAATCTGCATCAGATTAAAGCTTCTGTTTTGAAGCATGGTCGGCAGTTAGAAAATATTTAGCAAGTGTTAGATCAGCAACAGGAAAATCTTAAAGAACAGACTGGTGGTTAAGCACATATTCAAAGCATGTAACAGACCTGCAAATGTATGCCTTACAAATAGAAGGTAAAAATAGATGAGTTAGGAAACAGAGGTTATAAAAATAACCTCAAGGTGCTTGGATTGTCTGAGAGGGTGGAGGGAACTGATATCCTATCTTTTATATCTAGGGAGTTGCAAACCCCCATTAAAAACAGAACACCCAGCAGTCATGGAAAGAGCATTGAGGATTCAATCAAGACATGCGAATGCTCAAATCCTTAGACATTTTATTTTTAAATGCTTGGATTTTAGTGATGGAGAGATTGTATTATAGAAAGCTGGAGACCTCAACAACAGTCTTAATATTGCATGCTATGTGGTGAGGATAGCCCCAGGCTTACAGTGCAGCACTTTTCATTAAACAAAAAGTTTCATTCCCATCTAAGCTGGGTGAGAGAGATGGGTTTTGTGCTATCCAACCACGTTGCAGATTACAAACAGAAAACAAACATTCCAATTCCTATTACCAGCAGATGAAGAAGAATTTCTTAAAGACTGGGAGGTAACCCCACAGTAAAAATCAAAGGATGAAGTGTTGAAGCCTAAAGCTATAGCTGTAGCCATTAAAAGCAGGAACTATTCCACTAATGGATGTCTTGTCAGATCTCCAGCCCGATGAAGGAATGAGCAGTGGAGGTACCCCTCTCAAAACCTGCTAGTCGGGGGGAGTCTGTTCTTATAGGCAGAGTCAGTATACCCCCCAAAACTATATACCATTGTCACAAACACATGAGGAGAATACTATCAACTTTGGAAATCCAGAAATAGCTTTAGATGAGATGTATTTCTCCTGGAGCAACAGATATAGCAACATAAATAATGAATATTGTATTACTAGAATGTCTGGCAGACAAGCCTTTTGCTGAAGTGAAATGGATAACTGCCATTTTATAATGGGAGGGGGGTAAAAATATACTCTGCCTTTCCTTCTCTGAATTCAGGTTCTGATGATGGATTATTGAAAAACCTGGTATAGGTTGACATATAAGATGCTTGTTATAAATCTGCATTGAGTGGGTTACTTGTAGAACTAAGAGAAGTAATCAAAGATGACTGTCTAATGGTAAATACATTGTTTTTGTCTTTCTGTTCTTACTCTGACATTCCAAATGGTGAAGGGGAAAAGCATAGGGATTGTATATGGTGTTACTATGATAAGCACGAGCTGAGCATGATGGTATTAGTGACTGTCTTCTGCATGTTATGCTGTTTTTTTGTCATCGTCCCTCATGTATATTGTACAGAGGTGTGATTATGTAAATAAGAGGGACATGTTCATGTCATGACTGACACATATGGAATACTCCAGCTATTTAGTTATGATCTGGTATATTTATACTCCTCTTTAGTTTGCATTCTTGAAGCTAGCAAGCAACACTAGTTTAGAAAAAGTATCCTAGGGCTGCCTGGCCCAGTGCTGAGTGACATAGTATTACACTATTTGTTAAGATTTACACAGTTGGTTATTTGGGGTATTGTTTGTATTTGGTCAGTGTGTCCAGAAGGTGGGTCAGTAGTAGAATACCAACTAAGCTGTTTGACCATTTAACAAAGTACAACCTGATTGCACACCCTTTCCTTTAGTGTCAAGGAATGTCAAGGGTCTCTCTATGTATTACAAAGCTAAGGCAGTGTTTGGATGGTTTAGGGGAAAGGATGCTTATATTATTTTTCTATAAGAAACCAAATTGAAACAAACAAATGGAGGCTTACTAGTAAAGGTATGTAAGGGGGAAGTGTTTTTGAGCAGTGCAAAATTTGTCTAATGTAGTGTTGCAATTTTAATAGCTACCTCTCTAAAAGGTATAGTGGAGGGATGATGTAAATATAAGGGAGGAAGGTGGCAGATGCTGAAGTTCTGACAAGATAATGATACTGTATGTTTAATAAATGTCTATGGCCCAAATAGTGACACATGGGCTTGGAGAAATTAAAATTAAAGATAAAGCTGCACATTAACCATAAGTCTAATATTGTGATGGGGGGTATTTAATTCAGTCCTTGGACAGAATGCTGACAGGAATGTCTACAACACTTAAAACTGCATTGATAGTAAATATAATTTGTATGAAATGGAGTTTTATTGATGGCTGGAGAGTAAGAAACCCAAGGTGTACAGAATTAACATACTTTAGTAATACACGAAGTACAGCTAGCAGGATAGACATGTTCTGAGTTTAAGATCATAGGAGGTTACTAGGCTAATGGCCCCAGGGCCCTTACATGCCTAGCCAAGTTCAACCTGTGTTCCCAAGAGTGTCTGGTTCAAGCAGACACTAAAATCAGCACATATTGCTCCTGTCCAAGAGGGACACAGGTGGAAACCCCAGGGTGAATTTCTGGTTACCCATCCAATCATCCAAATTATACTTAAATAGGGCTAATGAGGGGCTTTGTGTAACATAAATAAGAAGGTTGTTCCAAAGGTGTGGCAGCATTTTCATTAAAGCTAGGTCAGAGATTGCTCTATATGCAAGACACAGTCACCTCTGAGCAGTCTGTATGACACAATTTCACAATGATCAGTGCCATACATAGATTAAAAAGACATTGTGCCTACAGCTCTTTCAGATCATAGTATGATATAATTGTCCTTGACAAGGACATTTACCTAATACTCCACTTTTCAGTGAAGAATAGACCTCCTATGGTTCTGAGATAAACTATTACTGGTGCTTTTCTTCTCAGGCCTCCACTGAAAATGGTCTGTTTACCCAGTCAGACTATCCCAGTCAACAAATATAACATAAGTAAATGTGCTTTGCATGAAAATAGATGGGGAACTTTTGAAAGGGGACTTTGACACTTATGTGAAAAACTTATTAGAGCAGATAAAAATTAGATCAACAGTTCAGCTTACATGACACAGAGGACAAAATCAAAGTAACTGAGCAAAAGTTTAAACTTTGTCAATATCAAAATCAAACTTTAATGACACTGAATGGGGAATGTAAGGCTTTTTACATTATCCATATACATGACAAATGGGAGGATTACAGACTATGTTATTGGGCTAAGGGAATTAAATCACCAAAAGTCATTGATAGGGGATGTCATGAGAGAGTGAGGGAACTAAATATTTTACTTATATGAAGGGCATAACAGCACATCCATTAGAAAGTAATAAGTTGTTTTTGGAGAGTTGTAAGCCCCCTTACAGTCATACAAAGAGAAGAAGAGCAACTCAGACTACAGTGCATTAAGTCATTGAATCTGAACACCATCTTAGCATCGGCAAAAGTTAAGCTTTCTGAACGTATTGATAAGGATGAAAGTATGACTGCCATTCACTCTATCTCTGGGTAAAGCTACAGGGCTGAATGGGATAACCACTGAATTTTACAAGTTGTAAGATACAGACTTGCTCGATCCACTTTTTAACTTATATATGGTAGCTGGGACAATGGATACTTTTTGATTGTAAAATTTTAGAAAACAAAGACATTTTATTATCCAAACCCTTAAGGGATAAGATACTGATGGCAAATTATAGATCTATATCCCTACTGAATATGGATGTGACGGTCTATGCAAAAATCCAAGCAAACTTCTTGTAAACTTTAATGATGGATTTTATACCCTCTGGTCATACTTCAAGGTAGAGGGGGTGGACCATAATTAGTTAAGTTAAGGTGAAATTTACATACATGGGCCCAAAAGATTGGCAAAGCTGTCAATAGTGGCATGGATAGACTTTCATAATATTTTTGGTTCAACAAATTTTAATTTTATGTATGAGGTTTCACTACAGTATGGTTTCCAAGAACCTTTAGTTAAAAAGGGTAGATTACTTTATTCTAACCCACTAGCCAGCGTGGACATGGATTGTCTTTTTTCACAGCTGGTACAACTACACAAGGGTGCTAGAAAAGGAATTGTAGAAGCAATGGGATATATCATGTTATATACATAAACAATATTAAAGAAGCTGGTATCTACCTCTTACAGATCGTACAACCAGAGGAATAACACTGGACAGAATGTTCCCTCTTGGCAACATTTACAACTTAGGTAATGTGCTGGGAAAAATATTAAGATACTGGACAAGTTATGGACTGCAATGATTCAGAATAGTACAGGGGATGTACATTAGAGAAAAATATCTTATACTATTCCTAAAAACTGACAATTACATAACATCATCATGGGCATACAACAGAAATCAATTACACAAGTTATGTTTACTTGGGAGAAGCTCTTGCAATGTGCTGTTCTGGACACAGAAACTAGCCTGGAGGTGTGGATATCCCTAATGAATATGGACACGCCTCCACCTTTAGTGCTTCGGTCCAGGTTAGGTGGCCAAAAGGTGTGGTATGAATTATAGCCTGGTAATGCAGGGGTGCTCTCTGGAGCCTTGAACCAGGTCTCTGTCACTGCACAGATGTCAATGTTCTCCATTTTAATGAGTGCCTCGAGTGAGTGCATTTTGAGGTTTAGACTTCTAGTATTGAGTAGCATTACTTTGCTTGTACCTGTTACTGTGGTGAATTTAGCATTTGAACCTTGTCTAAAAAAGGCTCTGTAGGGGTAGCAAGAGCCTTAGCCAGTATCTGGAATTACAGGGGTGACAGGTGCAGGCTATCTCTGGCAAAGCATCGTGGTCTGTCAACCATGTCGTCCCATTCAGACAGATACTGGATCCCCTTAGAATGACACCAGAAGCTTAGCCAATTGTTGAAGTCAATCATTTTGTCCTTGTACTGTGGTATCATTCTGGGTGATGGCAGGATGCTACTCAGGGCTAGGGTAATACCTACCTGGGCTGCAAGATGCGGGAGCTCCTCCATGTCTCTTTTCATGTAGTCCAGGGAGGTACGTCTCTGGTCATTCACACCAACATGGACAATGACAGAGTCGTGTTTGTACTTGTTGTGGAGTGACCTGAGTGCTACTATTTTTCTCTGAATGGTGAGCTATTAAGTAGCCATGATTCCAAACATAGTGATTGTGGCAGGCTCTAAGGTGGTGTTCTTCGATGCGTAGAATACTTCTCTACAAAATGTACACAGATTCTAGTAGTACCTGCTGAGGACCTCTTATAAGGTTCCCCAGTAAAAGGTGGATGCCTGACACTACTTTGTCAGGATAGTGACTACTGTGTACTAGCACAAATCACTAGTGAACACTGCAGTGACCTCAGGAGGTGCCACCTTGACCTTCTGTTCAAATGGGAAGAAGAAGTCAAAGACATAGTTCTCCTGGGTTCTATGGTAAGGACACATAGATGGGGCATTTTATTGTAATGTAATTGCTATCTATTCACCAATCCTACCCTAACAAACTTGCCTCCTGCTACAATAAAATAGCTACATTTGCCATCAGTCTCCCTCATAGGGCCCACCATTGTCTTAGTTTAAAGCAATTAAATTAGCTTGAACTGCACAACTGTCTAACATATTCACAATTAACTACAACACACAAACTCATGCATCATCCAGAAAAATGCCATGCACTACAAAACTTTCTAGGACCCTACTGTCCAGCAAGAGACCTCTGTTCTAGTAACAAATTCTTATTACTTACAGATAAGTCAAATAGTGTTGCAGAGACTCGCTCTACTCCCAATGAATTGCTAAATTATGGAATAGTATCCCCATGCAAATAAAACTCTCTGACAAACTCAGTAGTTTTAAACCACTGCTTAAACAACATCTTAACCAATTCTGGTCCTGTACGTGCTCATCACAAGGTTAAACCTTTTCACTGTACAATGCTATCCAAATCATCTCCTTAAACATAATATTCCCAACCTCTTACTGAAATAACAAAACCATTTTTATACACAACTGCTGCCTGTACAATCTACTAAATTGCACATGTGCTTTTTCTTTAGTAACTTCCACCTCTGTAAAATGTTAGAATGAATATGTATAAATGTAACTAGTGTTTGTGTATAAATGTAAATAGTTGTGTAACTGCTCTGCATTTGACTGGGACTTAGTATAATGCAATACAAGGAAATGGTGCTTTTCTCCCCAGGCCTCCACTGAAAATGGGTGTTACCCAGTTGGACTTTCCCAGTAAACAAAGTCAAATGATTAAATAAATAAATATACTACCTAGGCAATTGCAGGGCATATGCTTCATGTGCATTTTCATTTGCTTTAACCTTTTCATCTCCTGAGTAGAATGAGGATACTCAGTTTCCATTTTAAAGGCGCCTGGACCATCTCTCTGGTGACAGGGGTAAATACATAACTGTATAAGCATAGCCACAAATATATGTTGTAGAATATAGTATACCCACAGTTAACTACAGGTGTAACCAATTATCCTCAGCCAAAATCTCACTCAAAACTGATCACCTTAACTATTGTAAATAAGTTGGTTATACATATGGGTCCACAACCATCACTGTTTTGCATTGATTTTATATCTATACTCTGTCAATTCTATTAGCTGTTATATGTGCAACTAGTATCCCTCCCCATAAAAATCCTGTCACTCTGGAGTCCCAGCCTGTTTTAGCCTGATTCTTAGCCAGCCTACTAGAACCTGATTTTCTGAGGCAGTGTAGTAATTGACTCACGTTTACTGAAAATCTGCTTTTTCTAACAGTAACTGGTTTCATCTATGAGAGATGCTCCTAGTTATCCAAATTGTTTTATTACTTTTTTGTCATTTTTTTTATACATATCTTGTGCATGTTAGTTACCTGCGATAGTCTCTCCATCCCACTGACTGTCTGTAAACAGCACAACAACATTATATTACCACAGCATCAAATCACTACAAATACGTAGGCTGAGGTAGTAAGAAAATTATTGTCAAAGTCTCCTAGTCATCCTAGACATCTTATTAGCTTACCTCAGACCTGTAGCACTAATACTAACACCACACCTACATTGACACTTGCTGATACTGGAAGTCACCTGCAGTCTTCTACCCTATGATCCCGTAAGCCTTTGTACACCACAGAAATGTTTTAATCATTGGTGACTCTATTGTAAGACATACAGACACAACACTTATCCAGTCTGGTAAAGGATAGGGTGACAGTTATCTGCTCTCTACTGCAAGGATTACAGATGTCCCTAGGGCCGTTAGAGCCCTACACTGCTTCAGATAAAAATACAACCTTCTAGCTGGAAGTTTTACAATCTTATGCACACCACCACTGGAGAATGCACAGAAGATATTTTTGAGTTATCTGCTCATGTCTTGGGAGAGGGCAAGGCTGTGGTATTAAGCAACATTCTAAAATCACCAAGAATGGTATCTAAATTCAAGGGTAAAATAAATTGCTTCATTAATTAGAAAATAAATTGGTATCATTCTCTGGGGAGTCAGTGAGTGTCTGAATGAGAGAAAATGGTCAAAAGACTAACCTGCTTTGCCGTGGGTGGCCTGCATCTTTCACCCCTTAGTTTTTCCATACTGCTACCTCCAGCAATTTCCAATCTGGATAATATCAAGGGAGCAGTACTGAATGCCAGAAGCCTAAACCACAAAATCTCTTAACATGAGGTTTTCCTTAACGTTGAAGGCATCATCATTTGCGAAATTATAGAAACCTGGTTCTATTGTAGTGGTAACACTCTCTGCATTCCAGTATACAGTGCCCATATTGCTTGCAGGTCCACTGACAACTGTCAGGAGTATATACATTTAGTTGTAATTCCATTAGATTTTGTAAGATACAAATCTGAAACTCTCTAACATCCTACTTACACTCAATAAAATTAATTAGCAAATTATTGCAAATTATAAAACCCATCCAATACTTATTCAGAGCATGTAGATTACCTTAACTAGTTAGAATCAAATACCTTTCTGTGTGACTTTAACTATCCATACATAAACTATCAAATATATAGTACCACAACAAATATACCCAAAAATGTAAGGATTTTATAGCTGTCAATTGTCTTGATTGAGTGGTCCTCCTACCCAGTAATACACCACAGGTAAGAGGGCAGGAATGTACCACCCCTGTTGCAGGCAATAATTATCCTAGGGACAAGATGTTAGGGGGCACATGTGGCAGATGTTGATGGTATGGTAGTGCATTACTTGCATTTATCAAATTATTTGGCACTATATTTGTGTTTGTGGTTGAAGCACTGTAGCAATTAATTTCCAGTTTCAGATGTTGAAAACTGTTTTTGAACCATTAAGAGGAGTTTCTTTTTTTCCTTTTTTTTTTTTTTTTGAGCAGTGGATGTGCCATATCGGGAGCAGCACAGGGTACCTGATAATCTAAGTCCAGTTCTGGACTTACCAACCCGAGGTGTTAATCTTCTTCATTGTGTCCTCCTAAACATTCTCCCAGTTCCACCACTCTGCTTGTTGTTGCATCCCTTAGTTATACCTGACTGTCGCACATCCCAATCTAGTAAAGATGACGAGCAGGCGAGGTAGTTTGTTTATATGCTTTATTACAGAGAAACACATCAGGCTGTATAGTAGCATTACAAAATATAATCAAACTGATTAACTGACAGACTACACAAACATACATGCCTACATCTCAGCAGCTTACAACAAAGTAGCAGTCAGGCTCACACGTGCTCAGTATTTATTCACTTGTGCAAGCCCTTAGAAAGTTTCTTAAAGGCATGCATACATATTGAGCTACATTCGCCCTCTTAAATAGATTGCCCTCAATGAAATGACATTGGAATAAGACATGCAATAATGCAGACATCAGAAACAAAAACAATGTTCATGTCCATGTTGCCAGGTATCTGTAACATGGTCTGGAAATGCGACCTGAGCTAGTAATATATTAGTCAGAACTGGGTTTAGCAATAGGGGCAGTCTTCAGTGAATAACTCTTATCAGGAATTTTGGGGTTCATCTCAGGAACAGGGATTTTCACTGGAATGTCCTCAGGAACTGGAATGCTGGACAACTCACTCTGAGATAAATAGTCTTTCTCACAGGCTAGGTGCTGTGGTACAGGCTCAGACACCAGCATCAAATGTTTCCAATTTAACCTAAACTCTACTCCTTGTGATTCCACAATGTATGATATCAGCTCTGGCAAATGCTCTTCACAACTGCAATCCGATCATAACCTTTGCATGCTTGCATTCTCACTGTCTCTCCTTAACATAATGGATTGAGTGGTGTGCTGGACTTATCATAAGAAGACTTCTGGGATAGGTATTTCTTTAACAGATGGTCTTTCAATGATCTGTTATTCTTAGCACTTGGAGCCAATAAACTACTGTTTACTGGTAATGTAGTTATGATTTGTCTCAACAGAAGTCTCTGGGCTGGTGAACCAGGATGTTTATCATGAGGAATATTTCTGAGATTCAAGAGATTCAGGAAAACATCACTATTATCTTGTTTTGACTTCTCTGGTAACTGTTTTGTACTTCAGACTGCACATTCTGCCAAATCATTTGACTGTGGGTACTCAGGACTACTTGTGACATGGATAAAGTCCCACTCTTTGGCAAATCTTTTGAATTGATGGCTAGTAAACTATGTGCCATTGTCAGAAATAACTGTGTGGACTACCATGGACTGCAAAATGATGCTTCATCTTAGTAATGACAGTACTGGATGCTAGATTAGGAAGTAGGTCAATCGCAAACCAATTAGAATAAGAGTCTACTAACACCAGATAATGTTGACCATTCCATTTGAAAATGTCAGTGGCTACTGTCAACCAAGGTAGTTCAGGAATCTGGTTTAGCTGAAGTGGTTCCTTCTGTTGATGTGGCTTTGTACTATTAAATACAGAATGAGATGAAAGTATTCACTCAATGTCTTGTGGCATAGAAGGCCGAAATACTAGTCCTCTTGCCTTCCTTTTGGTAGAATCAGTTCCTGGGTGGCCACAATGCAAGATAGCAATATAGTCTGCTTGCAAGGACTTTGGAACAATTGGTGCAGCTGTAGAGTTGTTGATCCTGCTTGATTCTCAGCTGGAGCGCCTTCTGTGTGGAGTCTGCATGTCCTCCCCACGATTGAGTGATGTTCGATAGACATGCATAGAATGGGCGTGCCATCGTTGAAGGTTGGGCGTTGAGCTGGCACCTCAGCACCCGTAAAAAATCTACTGCCAATCATTAGCAGAACGGAGTTACGCTATGGTGACCCCTAACCAGGAAAAGCTGAAAGAAGAACAACTTTTGGATCTTTCATGACAATACCATTATCAGGCAAAAATCTCATCTCTGTAAGGAAAATAAGGTTGCACTTCTTAAAGTAAATTAGATTGCTTTGGTGGCCATCCTTGATTGATAAAGTTGTTGAGATTCTGTAGAACAGGATCTGAGGCTGTATGGCTTCTAAGCTCATCAAGAAGTATGGAAGAAAGATTTCTCACTTCCATGACTTCAAAATCAAGATGCTCATTTTCATGCTGCTCAGTGGTATTTCTGGATGATCTGGATAAAGTATCAGCAAGATAAAGAAGTTTGCTTTTTGAGTAGACAAGATTGAAATTGTACTTCTCCAGTCTCAACATCATATGTTGCAATCTGGCTGGAGCTGTATGCACATGCTTTCTCAAAATAGTGACTAGAGGTCGGTGATTAATTTTGATCTGGATAGGTCTACCATAAATATAATCATGGAACTTCGAACATGCAAACACAATTGCCAAGAGCTCTTTCTCTATCTGAGCATACTGCATTTTAGTTTGGGTTAAGGTTCTGGATGCATAGGCAACAGGCTGACCCTCTTGAAGAATGACTGTACCAAGACCAAATTTTGAAGCATCAAAGGAAAGAGTAACTGGTTTGTGAACATCATAGTATCCAAGAGTTGGCGGACTGACAATTCTCTGTTTCAGGACATCAAATGCTCTCTGGTGCAGTTCCAGCCATGACCAGGATACATCTTTCCATGTCAGCTCTCTAAGCAGTGCTGCTAGTTGGCTTAAGTCTGGAATGAATTTGCCTAGATAATTAACCATGCCAAGAAAATGTTGAAGGGCTTGTACATTGTCGTTAGCGTTTGTTTGGAAGGGTCTGGTCATAAGCTTGAACTGTTAAACAAATGACCAACATAAGTAACTTCTAGTAACCTGAATTTGCACTTCTGAGGATTCAACTTGAGTCACTTGATGTGCTCTTTCCAGAACTTTCTTGAGGTTTCTGTCATGCTCAGCTTCACGACTGCCTCCTACTAAAAGATCATCTACTATAATAGCACAAGGATATCAAGAAAAAATTTGCTCCATTGCACGCTGAAATACTTCACTGGCAGAATTTAGCCCAAATGGCATTCTCAAAAATCTGTACCTGCCAAAAGGAGTACTGAATGCAGTTAGCAATGATAATTTCTTGTCAAGCAAAACTTGCCAAAATGAACTCTTTACATCTAAAACAGAAAAAAACAGTGGCATTTGGCATCAGAGCTGCAACTTCTTTGACTGTCCACATTGGATGATGAGGTCTTTTCAGTGCTTTATTCAAATCTTGTGGATTAATATATATTCTAATATCATCTGAGCTTTTCTTATCAGCTACCTCCCTGGAAGATACCCATTCGGTTGGTTCTTCAACTAGAAAAATTACTCCTTTTGCACCATTTTGTATAGCTCGGCGTTGACTCTGTTCTGCATAGCTACTGGAACTTTCGGGACTGGCCTGACAACTGGGCTGACATCTGGATCTAACTTCATGGAGTACACAACTGGAAGCTTGCCTAGTTTGTCTTCAAATAGAACAGCATAGGTAGAGAAAATATACTGGGCAAACTTAGAGCAGTGGTCTTTTAAACTAACATGATGGACTTCCTTATTAAATGAAAGCAGTCCCATTTTCAAACAGTCTCTAAGACCTAATAATGACTGCACTTGCCTTTTGACTACATAAAATAACAAGCTGCAGCTTCTCCCAGCAGAGAAACATAAAAGTACTACTGAGCCTTCAGTCTGAATCTCTTCTCCACCATAAGCAACAAGCTTCACCACTTTGCAAATCATGGTTTTCACCAGCACATACTCTAGCAAATGTTTCTGCAGACATAACATTGCACTTTGAACATGTGTCAGCTCTGAGCTGTATGGGTTTTCCATTTATCCCAGCAGAACAAAATACTTCATTCTTTGCCCATAAATCTACTGCATTAACTGTTTCATAAAACACAGACACACCATCAACATAAAAAGTAGGGTCACAACTTTCTAACTGATCATCTTGTTTCTTTGAATGTTCCTTTTTATTAAAAGAATGTGTCTCTTGATTTATAAAAACTTTAGAAATTATTCCAATTATTGCATCTGTGACATTGCTGACCAAAAGCTACACATTTTTCCTTTTCAGGCTCATGACTTCATCCACAATTATGACAGTTGGCTATAAAACTGGGTGGGGGCCCATTCTTTGAGTTTGCTGACTCACTCATGCTTCACTGAGACTGTGCGTTCTCTGGAATTTGCTAGAAAGCTATGGGGTTTCACAGTGACTGTTGCATGGTTTACAGTTGCCGCCATGTTTCTGTAATCACTTGCAGTATACTATTAACGTTGGCTTTACTGTAGTATCTTCCAAGGCCACTTTCATTCTTAAGCATATATTTCTCATTTGTAAGCATATGTGTGTGCTTTTCTGTGAGCTGATATATCTGATAAACCTCAATGGCCTTATTCAAAGTTAAATCACAATCACAAAGCAAAATCTTTCTCATAGCATCATCTTTAAAAGCACACACAAGTCTGTCTTTTAACAACTCATCCCTTAAATCACCACATCTGCACGTTGTAGTCTTGTTTCTCAGATCAGTTATATATGCTGCAAACGTTTCATCAGGCATTTGATCCCTTGTATACAATAAGTGCATTTCCAGTGTAACATTCATTTGGGGAGTCACACATTTCTCTAAATTTATGTTTTAAGCACTCAGAGTCCTCCCTTGACTCAGCCAGTACAACTATATGACGGTCTTCCCCCTCTCCTGCAAAGACAGCAGGTAGATACACAAATGAAAGCTCCCTTTCTATGGCTTCTGACCCAGCTAAATTAAGCAGAATAAACTCATTTGTATGGTCATCTTTATTAGAAAATGCAGCTTGCATGAAAATATTGTACTCTTGCTCATACACTATCCTGTTGTCTGCAACATTTTTGTCAAACACAAGTGGACCTGTTTTTTGAAATGCATCTTCCATGCCAACAAATCATGCCCAAACACATTGTAATAATATGGCCCTTGTAATTATATATGAACAAGCTGCTATATGTGCCTGTAATAACATATAAATGCACAATAAACTCTTTGAAATACTGTACTTTGAAAAATATGCTTTGAAATGGCTGTATTTTGCAAAATAACTGTAATGTAATACTGTACAAACAAGTGAACACTTCGTACAATTCAGACAACCCGAATACCTTTGATTAATACGAAAAAGTAGTGCTTAGCGAAAACAATGGGGTTGTTTCCCTTATTTTATTAATTTTATGCTATTCGGACTTTATTGCAAACATTTTCCATAGTTATTTGAATATTTCTATTAATATATCACAGTTTTGGATATTTCTGTTACTTAGAAATTTGTTTAGAGCATTCTGAATGCCTTGTTTCATATTATGTGAATAAGAAATAGTTTGAGCAAGTTTTAATACCTGGAATTTGTTTCTGACCTGTTTTCGAGTTATATGTGCAGTAGTGATGATTCACTCCTCTGTATTCCTCCAATCTTAAATGAGTGCCTCTCAGTCTCGAACTGAAGAATCTGGATCCCATCCTGGCACCATGTCTCTCATCTCCCTCTAGTATAGATGACAAACAGATGGGATAGTTCGTTTATATGCTTTATTACATAGAAACACATTAGGATGTATAGTAGCATTACAAAATATAAACAAACTGATTGACAGACTACACAGACATACATGCTTACATCCCAACAGCTTACTACAAAATGGCAGTCAGGCTCACACATGCTCAGTATTTAAATATTTGTGCAACCCCATGGAAAGCTTTTTAAAGGCATACATACATATTGATCTGCACTGCCTATATTGCTTGATCTGCACTATGAAAATCTGCTTTCTGGCCCCTAATAACTACTCAGCATTGAAGGATTACTCCAAAATCTATTAGCTACTATTTATTGATTGTATTGATAATCAGAAATGGTATAGTTTCCCAGCAATCTTTGTAACTGAGACTACTGCCTATTCCTCTGAATTCTACTCCTTCTTGGATGGATATTTTGAGGTATCTTTATAAATATGGTATAAGCATAATAGCAAATTTAAAACTACTACATCAACAAATGTTATAACAAAAATAAACAAAAAAAACTTTGAACATCCCTAAAAGTTGTCTACGTTATCATTATAAAATAAATGTAAAACTGGTACGCAAGTCTTTCAAACTTACCTTTAGGAACTATAAAGCTACTTGTGACCTTAGGGTTGCAACTAATTCAAAAGACAACTTTAATGCCTTCTTCAGGCATTGGGAAGCTTAGAAGTAATCAAATATTTTGTACCTCCTTCTCCAATCCCAAAGATATTGCTAATGTTCTTGAAGACTAATTCTATTCCAACTTCTCTCCATCTTCCCTCCTCTCTATCCCCCCCAAGATCAATTTAGACCAAGTCCTTTTGGCACAAAGTGAGAAGTGTGAAGTTCTACCTAGCAAACTCCCCCTATCAACTCTTCACCTTGGATCTCTCCACTGGTTATGTCTCCCAATGTGTGAAGAATGTCATTTGTGGTGCCTAGATGGACCCTCTACTGACCCTGAGAATAATAGGCCTATTAGTATCACTGGTATTGTTTACAAGGCTATGGAACATATTATATAATGATATAGGTGACTTTATAGCCCTAAATATACACCATTTTGGTTTTGTAAAAGACAGATCATGGTTAATCAGCCTGGTTGAGTTCTTTGAAAGGATTAATGAGGTCATAGATAAGAAACATACAGCCCACACTGCCTGTCTAAACCTTGAGAAGGTCTTTAACAATACCCCCGGTGCTGGGATTATTAACAAACTCTCCCATATCAGCATTAACCATAAAGATTTCACTGATAGGCAACTGATTGTCTGACAGATGCCATACAGTTAAAGTCATTGGGATTTGTTCTAGACAGGAAAATGACACTAGATATATCCCACAAGCCTTTATCTGCTCCCTCCCCCTTACACATATATTTCTCTGACATAAAAGCTGATAACAAGGGACTGTGACTAACTAAATTTGCTGATGATTGCAAAGTGGAGGCAGTTATCAACTCCCATTGTGATGCTCAAATTCTCCATAAAGGTGTGGACCAAACAAATACTTGGTGCATTAATCATGGGCTTACCTCGACATCAAGAAATCTACATAGATTACATTGGTAAATCTTGCACCACCACTACTCACCATACAGATTATGTTCCACTTAAATGTGAAATATTTATCAAGGATTTGGGTATGTATGTTGATAACAGACTCTCTTTTGACCACCACATCTCTGTAGTGGCCAGAAACTCCTGCCTTACACAGCTTATCCTTCATGTCATCTCCTCAAGATCCAAATAAGTTAGAATCCTACTTTATTTTCTCTTATTAGGCCAGTCATTGACTATAGTACACCCTCTGGCTGTACCTTGCTAAGCACCAAGGCCAGCTTGAAAGTCCTTAATGTTTACTCACCTAAAAGATCTCAGGTCTCAATATCCATATCTACTCTGATAGACTAAAGACCCTGCACTCAGTATCATATAGAATCTAGTAAGATGACCTCTGCTTAGTCCTCTGTGCTAATGAATGGCCAAGCATTCTTTGAACTCCTCAGAGGAAAACACAGCATCAACCTCCCCTACTATCTTCTGCTGATTATCAATCTGCCTCTAGTGGTACCTCTCAAAAGAATGATATAGATCATCCAGGGGTTGTGATCTTGAGGGTTCCACTGTGGCATCCAGTGGTATGTCACCAGGTAGATGTTATCACACCCTCTAGGGACACCACCAGTAGGTTCCAATATGTTATCCAACAGAAGTTAGAGGAGGTGGTGATGGTGGTTATGGACCAGTTGCTTTAAATCCATATTGGTGACTCATCACACATCCTTGTTTACCTGGTAGAATCTCATCACTGCTTGGTTCTGCCAAGTGTGCCAACATGGGCAAGACCTTGTGTATATGCAGTCATACAAGGGACTGACCTCTGGTTGGGTGCTGCCATAAGCAATGTAAAAGGGAGCCATTAACCCACCATATCCCCCATCATGGTATTCCCCTTTCATGTTTCACATCTCTGTCCTGTTAGTAGTCTAGTTCTCCCCCCATCACCAGCTCCATCCCATTGTCTGTCTGTGTGTCTCCACTTTTGTTTCTCTGTTTGCTATCAGCAGTTCCCTTGTTGGCTTTTGTCTATATTTTCAGTTTGTGTTTCTGCCCCTCCTTATACACTTTTTCCTGCTCTACACTTCTAAAAAATTGGACACTTGTCTCACAAACAACTACCCTTTCTACCCCAAACTCTCCAAACCTTTCTTTCCTACAGTCTTCTATGAGTTACTCTGCTAGCGGTTTCCCTCTAACTGACTGTCCAGTTTAATCATTTCCTCCTTGTTTCTAAGAAATAAGTTGGTAGGGATGTCTGGACTTCACTGGGAGGTCGTTATTATGGCTCTCAGGATTTCTCATACTGATGCATTTTAACGCACTGGTACAAGTATGCTGTATGCTCACTACTGGGATTCATAGGATCAGGGTATGCTCCTCCATTCATGATTAGTACAGTTTTGACAGTGGACTCCTTAATTAATTACTCTCTGTCATGTTGTCTGCCTCCTATTGCATTGTTGATTGCTTTGCTCTGTGTTGTGCAAATTCGACTGAGACAGATAGCCATTGCTTGCTGCAGTTAAACATTTGATAAATGCTAGTCCCCCTCTGATAAGGATGGGAAAGGCATTTGATAGATTTGGGAAAAATGCATACCTCTACCACACTTATTTTTAGAATTCTTCATTGTTAAGCACTTATGTTAAAGTCTTTGCTTGCATCTTTTGAGAATATGATAACCAGTTTCCTTCTTCTGGGGAAAAATCTTCTGTGAATATAGTTATTGGTTTTGTGTTTCAAATGACCAACCCCTCTCTGAAGTGTGCTTATGATTCAACAGATGCATCTTTCAGAGCAGCTGCTACTGGAACTGTTATTAGAAGGTTTGCATATTTACATTCTCAGAATTTACCTGAGCATGTCAACGGTAAAAAGTTGAATTCTCCATTGGATAGGGAGATTGTTTTTGTATAATCTGCTGCTGAGGTCCTGCAAAAGTGTGAAAATTGTGAATAAAGGAGTCACTCAGATTTTTTAGCGTTCTTTCTAGATGTTTGCTAGGGGTTTCTCACCTATCTCAGCACTTTTTTATAAAAAGAAAAATAAGCTGACCCAGCAAACTCCTAGCAAACATCCATTCAAAAAACAATGGCAAGGATACTTCAATAAGAAAGGGGGCTTCCCAGAAACCAGGACAGTCTAATAAGTCCAAAGGACTAACTGCAAATGGTAGTTTCCCTCTCTCCCCAACTTCAATCTCTTGGAGACATGTCTGTCTCTCCAGCATGTTCTTGTTAATGTCACAGGCTAGGTTAAGAGCCCTAGAGTGAGTGAATCTTGTTCTATTTGACTTGTGGATGCACAGCATTTCCATTAGGCAGGGTCCGAGACTGCTCTGTAGGCCAGGCACAAGTTGCCTCTCAGCATCCTATGAGATACAGACTAAAGTGTCAGGGACTTCAGTCTGTCCATTTAGGTAATGTGTTGAAGGCCCTGAATTTTCTTGGTGAAAAACCTCTGAGGTCCCTCCAGCTGCTGCAGATGTCTGGTGAGGTACATACAGAAGACAGTGTTGTATTCTATTAGTGGTTTCATGAGGGATGAGTGCAGGGGAGTTATAACATCTGTAGCTCTGGATGCGATGCCTTTACTTATGAGATGTGCAACAGAGAAGGCCTTTTTTACCACTGTGGACACATGGTGATCAAAGTTAAGGTTGCTATCAACCTGTGTTCCCAAATCTCTCACCACACGGTTTGAGCTAAGGGAGTACTGTTAATAATGTAATTTGCAGGGACTTCCCCTTTGCCAAAAGGGATAATAACACATTTTTTGTGTTTAGTTTAAGTCTGTGGCTTTGGCATTAATCATTTGTCTATGTAAGCCCTTTTTGTAGTATATCAACATTGTTGGATGATTCAATGATTGCACCCAGTTTGCAGTCATCAGTGAACTTGGTACGCCACAGGCCATCTATTTTCACCTGGACTTTTGAGAAATAGATCCTTGTGGTACACCACTGGTAAATGGTCTGCTGGTGGAGGTGGAATTCCCAACTTTGACTATATACATTCTGTTGGTGAGCCAGTTCCCTACCCCTCTAGTTAAATATGGATTAATAGAATGTATATACGTGACACACATATGCTGTGTCAAGGGCAACACACAGGTGTAGGTGTATATGTATGACTCTCAGTGGCCTAAATAGAATGTATATGAAAGCAACGTCAATACACATACACACATCAAAGATGTAAGAATATTTCCAAAAACTACAAATATAAAAAATGTATTAAGCCGTACACATGGATTTCAGCAAGATGCATTAGTTAACACACGAGTATATTAAGAACAAGGATATATTGCAAGCCGTAGCCATCAATCTGTGTGCAAATGTCCTACATCTCTAAAAATGGCCATACTTTTGGCACATGTTCACCATGTAAATAACGTAATACATGACAATAGTCAATACTTGCAACAAAGGCAAATATATCTGCAAAATATAATAGGTAAATACGAAGGTGGAAGTGAGGTGGACAACCTGGGACCACATCAGGAAAAAGCAGGACAACAAGGTAAGTCTACACATTGTAAATGCATATATACAGCACACAGGGTGCTGTCAAAGCCATCTCAAAATACATTTAAGCAAATGGCAAATGTACGTCACATGGGCAAATTGACTGTTGATGTCCACAGAAATGGGCATGCATAATTCTCCCATACACAATAATATGCAATCATGTAATATCAAACGGCAAAGATAAGTAAGCTAAGAATTTCGCACATCCTGTCATGCCAATGTTAAATAAAAGACCGCAGGTGTATGTCCTGTACCCTGCTCATTACTGAGTAAAGGACACTTATGAGCATCATCACACCATATCAATGGTAAGTCGGTGAATGCTCACATGTCGAAGGTACAATTGTGTGTCAGTATGGATCCAACTAAATGCAGAGACATCAGTTAATGTCTACAACTATTGGTGGAAGGTGTGAACTTATATGAATAAGGAATGGATGTGGAAATGTAACATACATCAAAGATTGCATAATGTACTTTAAAGATTAAATTATCCTTATCACCGTGTATACATTATTATACAATGACTGGCCATTAACATTCAAAAACGAGCATGCTCACTGGTCCGCCCAACCAGCGTGCCCATTGTAAATCAAGCATATACTAATAGAAAAAAGTCTGGTCGCCAGGACTTTTTTCTATTAATATATGCTACGGAAACTCTATTTATTAATTAATTAATTAATTTATTTATTTTTGTATAAAAAATAAACTTTCAAAAACCAGAGAATTCAAAAGAATGAGACAGACAGGATAGACAAAAATAAAAGCATAATCAGGTACGTTATGCAAAACTAGAGAAAAGTACTTGATTATAATTTTATTTTCTCTGTCCTATCTTTCCCGTACATTGAACGTCTCCCGATGTCTTTTTTGTTAATTAAAAACAAAAAAGAAGAGCAAGAGAGATGTTTTCTGCATTGTTTCCATTACACAGCACTGATGTAAGTTGTAAACATGGGGACAAAATTCCCATATGCATGCACAGTACATCAAGAAAGCCACAGGATACCAGAGAAAAACACAGAAGGCAGCACAATGCTGTTATGCAAGGGCATTATTTAAGAAATGTAGTTAGCTTTTTTCTTAAATAATATCATTGTATAACAGCAATAACCCATAGCTGGGTGTGAGTAATGCTTGATTTATCCACACCCAGCCGTGGGTTATTGTTATAATGCTACACTGGCATTCAATGCAACTAGAAAAGGAGGACTTCCTATTGGTATGGCATACCAATATACAACCTTATATGGCATCAGCATTGCCAAAACATGGCACACAACAACACATAATGCTAGTGGGACACCATGACGACTGTCATCCAAAACACATGGGAAATGACATGTCCTTCTGTTGCATACGTAACATGGCAATATACAGTTCAGAACCATACCACAGTGGCAGTACTGGACAATGGATAACATCTGTCGTCTGTCAGTTTCCCTCAGTAAAACACATTTACAGGCTAATTGTTGCAGCACTAGCTGCAGGTTAACTGCTACAATGCATGAGCAGTTCAATGTGGAGGGAAAGTGTAATGTGTTATTGTGCAAGCACAGCAACTACATGGTATACATGGGCAAGAGTGCATCAATAGAGTCCAATCAATTATATGGCAGTCAGCATTTTGGTAGCATAACATAATTGGAGCACACAGATAATATCTCTTATAGTCTGTGTCATATCCTAGAAAGGGTTCCCCATCATGTTCATCAAGTGCATTCGAAATACATCAGTCACAATCTCCCTATCTTCTCCCGATAACTGACTCTATTCTCGTGCTAGTGGCATTTCCTCTGGGGTGTAGCAGGCATGATGGCTTGGGCAGGTGTGGGTACATCTTCTTTATCATCATCACTGTCATCATCATTAGCTAAAGACTCTTGCAGTGGCCTTGCATGTGCTTGTCATCTGCATCTGATTGGCAATCATCCATGGGTCCCACGCTCTGTCAAGATGAACCGCAAAACAGGACAGAAATGAAAAGCAAATGTCTATCACACTGCACATTCCATTGAAGATCATTGCTGACCTTAAAATGAAACTGATGTACACATCTGTGATCTAATATAGTATAATTAACATCCCAGCCACTTGTGGGTTCTGCAGATACAAATATGAGAGTGAAGGTGTAGTAGCATAGATCAAGCTTCTTGTTTAAAACAGTTCAATTTGAAATGGTGCAAACATTAGTAAGTAGCGCAGTTATAATCTACATAATTGCTGCTAGTGAATGGCTCCTAATGCACACAACACTGTCTCTATGTCACTTTATCTATAGGTATGGACATGACCAATAGCAGAACATGTCAGGAGTAATGTATCCAACACCAGTGTAAGCAGTTCAGTCAAAGCAGTGTAATGGCATACATAACATACCTTAACAGCAGAAATCATGAGATCAGTAGAACATTTGAATATTGGCAAGCACATGTAACTTATCCTGACATTTGAATGGAAGCATACCTCCCAACTGTACTGAATTCCTCAGAATTTCCCATTTTTGAGGCTAAAATAATGGGGTGCTGTGAATTCCTGAGTGGCCCCTTCAAATCACAACTTTTTTCTTTCTTCAAGAGCTTTTAAAAAAAGTTATTTATGGGAAATTATGGCTGCAGGCCCACCCATGACTTGCAGCAGCCAGTGAAAGAGGACATCATGTCAACATCACATCAGTAGTATTATGAGTATCACAATCACAATTAAAACCTAGATAAGATATGCATTGTTTTTTCTAAATACATTGTATTCATGTCGGTTTTACATATGCTAGCTTAGGTATGTATAAAAATTACTTGCTCTAGAAACCACAAGGTTTTGATTGAGAGATGCTGCTCAGCTCAGACAAAAATTTTCTCGGCAGACTACATTGCAATAAGTACAGTTTCAATGTGTGTGTATCAGGTTCAACACAATATAGGAACACATTTTCTTAATGGTTAACTTGAGTGTTTTATTCATACGATTGACTTACCATGTTATTAGTGCTGGTGCATAATAACGGAATAAAAAAACTCAGTTTCCTTTCCTTTGGTATCTGAACAATACATTCAGGCACTGTTAATACTTTGATTACATTCCCTGGAACTTTCTGCAGCAGCCTCTGCAAGTCTGCATTCTGGATGATCAAAGATAGTTTCCATCACTGGCCACCAGTGTTCCTTATTTGCTGTTTCTTGTTATTTATTTTATTTTTGTTTATTTATTTATTTATTTATTGTGTGTGGTTTCCCTCTCTCATTACATTCTCTTGCCACCAGATTTCTGGAACTGTGAGCCTTGTTTATCAGTATTTTACTGTAGGTGTAACTAAATGGTGAATGATGCTACAGTGTTGGGGGATAGTACTGTGTGCCAAAGGAAAAATGTATTTCAGAAATGTAAGCGCCCCACATAAAAGTTACATTGAACTTGGAGGGAAAAATGGAATTTGGAATTTAGTAAATGGCTGCTTTTTAAGAAGTGACTTTATCTAGACAATATGTTAAGGGATGTTTTATAGGTACCTCAGGGCAAAGACTTGCAACCATTAACTTCTTCTGGCTTTTCCCAGTTAGGGGTTGCCACAGTGGAGTTTTATGGTGTCAAGTTGCCAGCCCAGCACCCAACCTTCCACAGAAGGCACACACACACACACACACACACACACACACACACACACACACCAATTTAGAGTGGCCAATCGGAGCACCCAGAGAAAACCCACGTGACCACAGGGAGGACATGCAGACTCTGCACAGAAGGCACCCTAGCTGAGGATCAAACCTGAGAACCTCTTGCTGTGAGGCAGCAATGCTAAACACTGCACCACCACAGCCACCCACTTGCAACTATTAACAATTATGTTAATTTTTTTTAAATTTGCTGCTGCAGTAATTAGCATATCCCTTTATTCTTGTTTTTTTCCTAAGAAAAAAAATCATTGTGTGATATTTGGCCGATGAGTGTTTTGGTTAAAAATATTTAAAATATGTTTGACAAAATATCTACTGTGTGATTTAAGCGTAAAATTTATTTAGCTGGAGGTAGTGGAGAAAGTTCCGTTTTTTTTTTTTTTTAGAAAGCACAGTTTGGTGAACAGATATGAAACTGTAATAGACCCAAAAAAAGAAGAACTGCCAGCACCAAGGAGGATCCAAAATAAGTTTTATTAGAACTGAAACTAGACCGGTTTCAGCGGCAAGGCTTTCATCAGTAGTGCAGTAAGCAAAAGCAATTATTCATGATCTTATATAATATTAATTAGTGGATTCTTGTGACATCACTTCCTGAAATAGTAAAACAAATAAAGTCAAAACAAGAGCATAAATTCAAAAGTATTGGTAAGAAATAAGCATATTCAAAAACTTTTTCTTTGTTGCATATAAATCTGAGATGTAATAAAAGGAACGGTTGGCTGGTATATCCATGATTATAGACAAAATTAATAAAATACATATAAAATGTATACATACCCAAATATGAACCTGAAACATAAATCCGGGTATTAGATGTCTATTATTAAATACCAACCACATCATCCTTTAATGAGCTGGGATGCAAAAACATTAGTTATACAACTTAATGAAATAAAAGATAAATACACAATGCAAGTGGTAGTTAGTTACGGATTATAATTTATCATTTAATCCAGGGGGGAAAAGCCCCCCAAGTTTGATAATCCACCTCTTTTCTTTGGCATTTAAGATGTCATGCCAACCTGTTTTGAAAGATCGATTGCCTGTAATGTGATCAATGATAGTAAATGTAAATTTGGCTGTGGGATGTTTGATGAAATGTCTATATAATGCATTAGTTAGTCTCTTGTTTCTGATGTCTCCAAGATGTTCAGAGATCCTAACACGAAACTGTCTAGACGTTTGGCCAATATAAAATGCTTGACATGTACATGTGGCAAGATAAATGATCCAGTCTGAACTGCAATTGCCAAAAAATTGTATATTATATATTTGTCCAGTATTCTTACTAATGAAACTAGTTGTTTTAAAAATATAGTTGCAAAAACTGCAATGTCCACATGGATAAATGCCAATAAGTTTGTCCCCAGTTAGTGTCCTTTGAGTTAGGGTATGATCAATAACCCTAGTTTTTTTATAATGTGTAAATAATGATCCTAAGGTTTTGCCTTTCCTATAAGTAAAATAACATCGTTCTCCAAGATAGTCTTCCAACAGGGGATGTGAGTTCAATATATTCCAATGAATATTGATTATATTTACTAAATTACCACTGTTCCTGCCATAAGTAGTAACAAATCTACATAGATCAGATTCCTTGTTGTCAGATTTGGTAATGTATTGGAGAAGAGAATCCCTGGATTTGACATGGCTAAGTTGGACTGCTGACTCAATAGTACGTGTGGAATAACCTCTGGATAAAAATCTCTTAGTCAAATCAATTTGGTGATTATTAAGATCATCCACTGAGGAACAAATCCTTTTCATCCATAAGAATTGTGATTTAGGTATGTTTCTAATGATGTGTTTAGGATGGAAACTGTCAGCATGCAGAAGAGTGTTATATTGTGGGAATTTTCTGTGGACAGACGTTCTGAGAGTATTGTCTCCCTGTCGTGTTAAGTGGACGTCCAAATAACTGATTTCACTCTGATTGTATTCCACAGTAAATTCAATGCCCCAGATGTTCCCATTTAAATGCTGAATAAATTCCTGGAGGTATTCCTCACCTCCTTTCCATACAATCCAACAGTCATCCAGGTATCTTCTCCATATATCAATCTCCGGTAGGTATATGTTGTGCATAGGGTCATATATAATCATTTCTTCAATGTAGCCCATAAAAAGATCAGCATAAATTGGTGCAAAAGATGCACCCATAGCCGTGCCCTGTAGTTGCCAATAGCAGTTTTGTTGAAAATAAAAGACATTTTTAGTGAGAATGTGTTCCACCATGCATAGCAATAAAGTGTTCATCCCTGGGGGGTATAAATTAGTTTTGTTTAGCCAATATTCCAAGGCCATAAGACCCGCCCAATGAGGGATGCTCGTGTAAGGGGAGGAAACATCAAGGGTACACATCAGCCATTCTGGGTCCAGTTGAGACTCGGAGACAATCTGCAAAAATTCAGTCGTGTCCTTGATTCTTGCCCTAACACATGTTAATAATGGTTTCAATTTCTCAGTTAGAAAAACAGATAAGGGTTCAGTAAGTGACCCAATGCCGGATACAATCGGTCTACCTGGTGGTTGGTGAATGGACTTATGAATCTTAGGAAGTAAATAAAGTTGTTGTTTCACAGGATCCTTAACTATCAAATGAGTTTTAGTTTTGTCGGAGATAATCCCGGATTGCACTGCTTGTTCCAAGAATTCATTAATTTCTAATGCAAAACCAGGCGTGGGGTCAATCTCCATTTTCATGTAATGATGACGGTTGGAAAGTTGTCTGAGACCCTCATTCACATAGTAGTCAGTGTCCATAACCACCACCGTTCCCCCTTTGTCAGCAGAAATAATAACAATATCTGTATTGTTTCTGAGTTGTGTAAGTGCCATTTGTTCCTTCCTAGACATATTATGCTTCATGGTGTCCACAGAACCCAAATTGAAGTGTATGTCCTTGATAACTGCCTGCTGAAAAACAGCTACATGTTTATCCATAGGGGGGTTAAATGTAGATTTATGGAATCTAAAATCAGATGATCTTTGAGCATTATCAGTTTGATCCTGTTGTTTGAAAAAGAGTTTCAGGTTAATTTTTCTGCAAAAATCTATTGTGTCAGAAACTAAGATACTTTCATCAATGAAAAAAACAGGGATAAAACCAAGGCCTTTATTAAGTAGGGAATATTGATCATCAGTCAAGACATGTTTTGAAATGTTTAAAACATTTGTACATTGATTATTCACTTCACTATCGACATAAACAGCTCTTCTAAGTTTGTGACCCCTGTGTTTCCTACCTGCCCTGTGTTTTTTTCCCCCTAAAGGGACCTCAGTCCTTCTGCCCCTTTTGGCATTTGGGGAATCACCAATATTAGGTGTCTCCATATCTGTGGTTGAGGATTCATCACCTGAAGTGATATAACTGGGCCCTGTCTTTTTTAAAATAGACCTTGGTCTCTTTCTACGTATGAAGGAGGCATTCTTTGTACCATGAGCAAACCTCACACCCTTTTGTGATTCAAATTGTTTGCCCTTATCATAGTCATCCTTATCCCGGGCAAATTTGTGCAATTTCTTGTTCTTAAGTTTATTTTCCAAAATTGAGATTTCTTTAGATAATTTGCTAAGACAACCCTGAAAGCTAGTATTTTGTTCAAACTGTTTAAGACTGTTAAATGTTTTTTCCACTTCAATAATATTACTCTGTATTGTTCTCTCATAAAAAGAAGCCAAAATATTAACTCTAGTCATGGCAGCCTCCTGTTGTGCTTGTTGCCAATCTTTCAACAGAGTTTCATCCGGTGTGCCCACTAATGGTTGGATTTTACATCTCAATCCTCTAAGGGATATGTTCTGTGCTTGGTAGGCTTTAAACA
Organism: Protopterus annectens; assembly: GCF_019279795.1. Lineage (NCBI taxonomy): Eukaryota > Metazoa > Chordata > Ceratodontiformes > Protopteridae > Protopterus > Protopterus annectens. The sequence goes on from NC_056726.1 coordinate 395,293,526, forward strand.
ATTTATTGTGCCAAATGTTTGTTCTGAGCATCTTAATTTGTTTGCCTAATTTGAAGAATAAGTTTTTGCAACCGTCAACTGGATCTATGGTTTCCAAGTCAACCAATTCCGTATGTTCAGTACCAATACCAAAAATTTTTAGGTCATCCTTATCGGAGCATAAACCCGAAAGCAATTTATTAAGATCCATGGCAATAAGTTGCAGCAAACCGGAAGAGAAATGTGAAGTGGACTTTTAACAGAAATACTAAGGGTTGAATTAGCAAATAATAGATGTATTCCAATAAGAAATAGACAATTTGAATCACAAAGGAGTTAAGGTCAGAATAGATTACAAATATATCTCTATGCATAAGAGATAAGTAACCCTAAGTAGTTTGCAAAAAATCCTGTTCAGACTAAATCACCAGGAGCCTCTCTTGTTAAATGAATGCAATAACTGAAATAATGAAAAACATACTGTTATTCAAAAGGGCTAAATCCGATACCAAACTAGCCCTATTATACAAAAATCAAATTATGTCAGTTTCCAAGGTCCTGTAATAAACCATGCAGGTTGTATCATATAAGAATATATGATACAAAAAATATATAGGCTTGGGATTATATTATGTGTCTAATATCCAAAGGAGTCGTTATTGAACATACATAAAACATCCCATATATGTTAGAAATTCTGTGTAGCATGTATTTAGTAGAACTCACAACATGTAAAGGTGGAATGTACCAATATTGTGTTAAGTTGTAGCAAACACACTTATTTCACCATTGAAAAACATAATTGGGCATTAATAATTATTAGAGGTTATGAAGGATCAATAGTTATTCAATGCAGTCATCAGATCCTATAGTAAACAAAAGTATAAATATACAGGTGACTATTTTAAGCACTGTTTAACTCAGAATAAATGGCCCTTGACCCCAGCCAATATTGACCAAATGTGTCAAGTTAAACAATAGTGTAAGAATATATAGTCCCTCAAGTATATGTAACCAAACTGGTCAGAATGCAAGTAGGACATAAAACCAGTAGAAGCATATTAACTGGACAAATGCTAATAAAAGATTAAGAATGTCCCATTTAAGTATCCCGTGAAATATAAGGATAACTATTTCCAAAGTTATATTAATGACCACAAGCTATGTCCATAATTAACAAATTAAGTTTAAAAAACAGTATTTAGCCAACACAAAAGCTAAGAAGCTAGTGCGTATAAACGTGGTCTACAAAAAATCATGTAATGATAATCTGCAGATAGATATGAGCAACAGTGTTCAATGTTAGAATCAAATACAGCCTGGTATTTTATGCTGTGGCTCATTAATCACAATCATATATAAGATAAAGTATGCATATGTACAAAAATATAAGAGCGCGTTCATAAAAAGTCCTTGAAAAAATGTCACTGTTATATTGTACTCCAACAGTTCTCTCAAATCGAGTATTCAAAGGAAAAATGAACGACTAGGCCCAAATCATCCCAACAGTTAAATAAATGTCATAAGTGAAGTACTCATTATGGTCCCACGGACACCAATAATGAAAAATATGTTCCTAAATATGGATGTTATGAACAGTACCTGAAAAAATGATGTTGGTTAGGTCCATTTAAGAATTATTCCAAAAAAATGAACCAGAAAGCCCAATCGATCTTTAAAGTCCTTGCGTGACCAAAGGATGCATGGAAGTCCAAAGAAATTTCACATATGCCCTTTATCCAAGTGATCGCAGTATTCCTAGTCGAAGCGCCACACAAATACGCCTAATAAATGTATAAATCCAAAAAGAAATGTACGAACAACAAGACCACACATGTGTAATCTAATGTTCATTAATACAGCCAAACTGCATCCCCGATAAGATGTCGACCAACTGTAGAATGGTTAAGATAAAGCAGAATAGCCTCAACGACCCTTTACAACACAGCCCAATTCCAAAAGAAGTAGAAAAACACTTGCAGCCACGTGTAGATACAAGCGATTATGCACATAGCGTTGCTGCATCCCATGTACTCACTCAATATCCTTGCCGAACATGATAATCCGAAAGAAAATGACAAAAAGCCAATACATTAAAGTAAAAGTGATGTAGATTGACTGGCACAGTTATAAGAAGGCATGCATGGTTGAAAGAACAGGTCTTGCCAGATCATGTTAAAGCAAAGCTGTTAGATGCTCCTATGGATAAGGCCAGTCTATTTGGTACTCCTGCTCAGCAAGTAATGAAGAAAATGGAAGAGAAGGCAAAATCTGTACAAACAGTTAAGGATTTCTTACAGGTTCAGCCCCCAAGGTTTAGCAGGAACTGGCCTTCCAAAAATTGGTCCTTTCCAGACTCCTCTAAATCTCAGAGAGGCAAGCTGTTGGCATTTGGGGGATCTACCATTCGGGTAGCCATCTTTCGTGTCTGTTGTTGAGGATTTTTCGCTCGGGACACCATTGGATTTATGGCATCTACATCACTTTTACTTTAATGTATTGGCTTTTTGTCATTTTCTTTCGGATTATCATGTTCGGCAAGGATATTGAGTGAGTACATGGGATGCAGCAACGCTATGTGCATAATCGCTTGTATCTACACGTGGCTGCAAGTGTTTTTCTACTTCTTTTGGAATCGGGCTGTGTTGTAAAGGGTCGTTGAGGCTATTCTGCTTTGTCTTAATCATTCTACAGTTGGTCGACATCTTATCGGGGATGCAGTTTGGCTGTATTAATGAACATTAGATTACACATGTGTGGTCTTGTTGTTCGTACATTTCTTTTTGGATTTATACATTTATTAGGCGTATTTGTGTGGCGCTTCGACTAGGAATACTGCGATCACTTGGATAAAGGGCATATGTGAAATTTCTTTGGACTTCCATGCATCCTTTGGTCACGCAAGGACTTTAAAGATCGATTGGGCTTTCTGGTTCATTTTTTTGGAATAATTCTTAAATGGACCTAACCAACATCATTTTTTCAGGTACTGTTCATAACATCCATATTTAGGAAAGTACAGTTTTGTACCTACCATAAATGTAGATGTCCGAACAGGATAGCATCTGCAGTCCTAACAAATGGGTTGTCCTGTCGTCAGGCAGCCCTTTACTGCGGCGGATTCCAAAGTCTGGGTCTGGCCTCGGCTGGTGTCGCACTTCACCCGACGTCATCTCTCCTGGTCTTCGGGTATAAAGGCATCAGCCGACGCCATTTTCCTCAGTGTTTCTTGCCCCAGATGCCAGTTGGCCTCTTGGAAAACTAAATTTTGGATAAATGCCAATGTTTCCAAAAAAAATAGTAGGCAAACACAAAAAATAAGCATGTATGTACATATATACAAACAAATACACCATAAGAGATCCCCCCCTAGCTAGCTATTAGGAGGGTAAGTACCCTAAGAGTACCACAGAGGGGAAGGAGGGTGGGTAATCCTGACTGCAGATGCTATCCTGTTCGGACATCTACATTTATGGTAGGTACAAAACTGTACTATGTCCTTCAAGGATGCATCTGCAGTCCTAACAAATGGGTAGAATACCATAGCCAAACTAGGGGAGGAGGAAGAAGAATTATGGTGTAGTTAGGATCCCTTGCAAGACAGCAGTGGCAAATCCTGCTCGGGATCTAGAGTATAAAGGTAAGTTGTAATGCTTGGCAAATGTATGCACGGAGGTCCAAGTAGCCGCCTCAATAATGTCCTTGGTAGCCACTCCTCGTAAGAAAGCTGTGGTAGTGGCTGTAGCCCTTGTAGAGTGAGGTCTTATGTTCTGTGGAATTTGCTTTCCATGGTAGGAGTAACAGAATCTTATGCAATTTCCTATCCATTTGGAGATTGTCTGTTTGGAAATTGCTTTTCCTTCCCTTCCTGTTGCATAGGCTACTAAAAGCTGGTCAGTTTTTCTATTACCTTTGGTTCTGTCCAGGTAGTAGCGTAACTGTCTATGTACATCCAAGGTATGCAGCAGTCTTTCCCCCCTGTTCTGTGGATTGGGAAAGAAGGTAGGTAGGTGGATTGCCTGGTTTAGAGACACTCTGGATACCACCTTAGGCATAAATGTAGGATTAGTTCTCATGGACACTCTATCTTGATGGAAGATTAGGAAGGGTTGTACTGCCATTAAGGCTTGTAGTTCTGAAACCCTTCTTGCTGAAGTAATTGCCAGTAGGAAAGCAGTTTTCCATGATAGGTGTTGAAGATCTGCTGTTGCTGCTGGTTCAAATGGAGGGAGTGTCAATTTTTCTAGCACAAAGTTCAAGTCCCATGCTGGTAATGGTGGTTTCCTAGGAGGTTTTACATTCTTGATTCCTCTGAGGAACTGCCTGAGTAGAGGATGTGAGACGACAGGGGGATCGAAGCTGTATTCTGCAGAAATAGCTGATGCATGTATCTTGAGGGAGGAATAGGACAGGCCTGTATGGAGAAGCTCTGCCAAGTACTCCAGGATGTTAGCAATATCTATCTTTGACACATCTTTTCCTCTTTCAGTACTCCAAATGACAAACCTTTTCCATTTTCCTGCATAGTTCCTTCTTGTTGAAGGTCTGCGGGCTTCAAGGATAATGTCTTTAACCCTTTGGGATAAATCTGGGTTAGTTGCTGTTATGTGATGTTCCAGGCAGTCAGTTGTAGAGTCTTTAGGTTTGGATGCATGATGTTGTAGTTGTTCTGAGTTAACATCAAAGGCATCAGGGGTAGTGTCCACATTCTCCCCCGAGACATGCTCCTCAGCAATGGATACCAGTGTTGTCTTGGCCAATTCGGAGCTAACAGAATTATCCTTGGACGTTCCTCTTTGATTTTCAGTAGTACCTTGTGCATCAAAGGAAGAGGTGGAAATGCATATGCTGTCAGGCCTTTCCAACTGAAGGATAGAGAGTCCACCTTCCATGCAAGTGGGTGGTATGTCCTTGTGCAGAATTTCTTGAGCTGGTGATTGAGTGGGGATGCGAATAGGTCTATTTGTGGCATTCCCCATTTATTTGTGATGGCCTTGAAGATGTCCGGGTGTAGCATCCATTCGTGAGCATCCGAGGTAGTTCTGCTTAACATGTCTGCTAGGATATTTTCTTTTCCCGGTACAAATATTGCCTGTAACTGGATGTTGTAGCTCAGAGCCGTATTCCAAAGGTCCAGGGTCATTCTGCATAGGGGGTATGAATGAGTGCCTCCCTGTTTGTTGATGTACCACATGACTGTGGTGTTGTCTGTCCTTATCATTAAATGGCCTTCTTTGAGGAATGGTCTGAAATTCTGGATTGCTAGTTTTACTGCCAGCATTTCTTTTTGATTTATGTGCAGGTGCAGCTGGTCTGGAGTCCATAATCCTTGTATGCATTTGTCCAGCATGTGTGCCCCCCCAGCCTAGGTCTGAGGCGTCCGTTGTGATGGTTTGGCTTGCTTGAAAGTTGTGGAAGGGCAAGCCTGGGTTTGATTGGCATGCTTGAGCCCACCATAGGAAATCTTGTTTCAGGCATGGGATTAGTGGGATTTCGGTTTCTAAGCTGTGCCTGTGTTGGGACCATAAATTCTTTAGGTACCACTGTAGCTTTCTCATATGCAGTCTGGCATGGGGGACCAGGATTATGCATGATGCCATGAAGCCCAAGGCCTGCAGTACTTTTCTTGCTGTTAGTTTGTTCTGCTTTGTTAATGCCAAGAAGTAAAGAGGGAGTTGTTCTTGTTTTTCTGCAGTTAGGAATGCCATCTGTTTTACTGTGTCCAATTCGCACCCAAGAATGTTCTTGTTTGGGATGGTATCAGTCTTGACTTTTTTAAATTGACTGTGTATCCCAGGGCTTGTAGTAAGCAAATGACTCTTTGTAAGTCTTTTGTCAGCTTGCTTTTGTTGTCCGCTTGTATCAGGCAGTCGTCCAGGTATGGATAAATTTGGATTCCCTGTAGCCTGCAATGGCGATTACTGATGCCAGGCATTTTGTGAATACTCTGGGTGCAGTAGATAAGCCAAAGGGCAATGCTGAGAATTGATAATGCTCTGATCCTGCAAGAAATCTGAGGTATCTTCTGCAATTTGGTCGTATGGGGACGTGCAGGTATGCCTCCTTGAGATCTAGAGTTACCAGCCAACACTCCTTGCCCAGCATGGGAAGAAGTTGCTGTAGGGTCAGCATTTTGAATTTTGGGACAATGATGAATGTGTTTAAGACGGACAGGTCGAGAATAGGTCTCCAACTTTTCTCTTTTCTTGGTACTAGGAAGAGTCTGGAGTAGAATCCTTTGCCTTGTTCTGTTAGTGGTACTCTTTCCACAGCTCTCATCTTTATTAATTGAGCTATCTGCTTTAGAGCTTCTGTTTTTTGATTTGGAGGTAGGTTTGGCATTCCTCTTTTTACTGGTAAGGTGTGGAAGTGAAACCTGTAGCCTTGGTCTATGGTCTGCAAAATCCACTTGTCTTTTGTGATATAGTGCCAATTTTTTGAAAATAAGGCTAACTTTCCGCCTAAGGGTGCTGCTATTTGTTCCCTGGTAGGCGGTGTCAGAGCCAAGTCACTGTGATTGTCCTGTTGCAGTGGCAGTGGTTGTGTCTGTGCCTCGCTGGTTATTGCCTTGCCACTGTCCTCCTCTGTAGGCACCTCCTCTGGATTGATTTCTGCCTCTGGAACATCTATTCCTGCCTCTCTGAGATTTAGAGGAGTCTGGAAAGGACCAATTTTTGGAAGGCCAGTTCCTGCTAAACCTTGGGTGCTGAACCTGTAAGAAATCCTTAACTGTTTGTACAGATTTTGCCTTCTCTTCCATTTTCTTCATTACTTGCTGAGCAGGAGTACCAAATAGACTGGCCTTATCCATAGGAGCATCTAACAGCTTTGCTTTAACATGATCCGGCAAGACCTGTTCTTTCAACCATGCATGCCTTCTTATAACTGTGCCAGTCATGGCTGATCTAAATGAAGCCTCCAGTGCATCATAGCCACATTTTAAAGAATGGTTACTAACCTGCTGAATGTTATTCACCATTTCTAAAACATATTTCTTATCTAAGGAGTCATCAGAGGACAGTTTCTTAGTTAACTGATCAAGCATAAACTCTTGGTATTGGATCATATGAAACTGACAGTTTAAAGCTCTAGCTGAGAGAGTAGCAGAGGTGTAAACTTTTTTCCCCCATCTCTCTAAGGACCTGGATTCCCTTTCAGAAGGGAGAGGGTTTTTTGCTGAGGTCGAAGCTACTGCCTTAGGTCCCTGGGAGATAGTCTCAGGGTCTGCAAGTGGGGCCTTGTATAGGTGGTGATGAGTGTCTGGTACCCTGTAAAACCTATCTGGTTTGGCAGGGGCTGGAGGTAAAGTATCAGGAGCAGTGCAAACATCATTAACTCATTACATCTGAGTGACACCTCCAGGTGCATATGCAGTTACCTCCTACTGCTCCTCAAGGCGTCAAATATTACTTCTTCATATTGCATTAATAATTTCAAAATTATGCTATATACAAGGTATCAGAATATTTTATCTTGAAGCATACATGATGGCAGACACAACTGTATTGATATCTGACCTCTGTCATTGAGTATTTGTTAGAATTGTAAGGTGCTAACTTAATTTTTAAAGGCTCAGGCCAGATCCACTAGGAGTTAAAGGTACACACTCAAAATAGTTGTACTGGAGGGAATCATCCACAACAGGCAGAACTGGTGGTATAGCTAAGGGCCTATGCTGCGGTAAGTGTAGAAAGGTCCTAAGCCTTTTTCTAGAATCTGAGAAATCTTGTCCCTGCCATTGGAATTGTTCTCTCATGGCATGTAAGGTTTCCCCAAAGGAAAATTCTTCTGGTGGAGAGGCAGATGGAATAGATTCTTCAGCATCGGAATCTTCATAAGTAGAAAAAGGAGCCTCTGGATGGTCTGTAATGTCTGAGTCATCCGAAGAATCATCTGAGGACACTGGCTCTGGGGGCTCTGCTCTAGGTCTCTTTTCTGGAGGCTGAGAGGCCCTGTCTGGGTGAGATTGGGATCCCCTAATTAAAGAGATGAGATCCTCTGCCAGAGTAAGCATTTGTGAACTGGAACTGGGCCTGTGTGAGGGGCAACAGGCACTGATTTAGCAGTTTTGGCTGCTTTAGCCCTGGCAAAGGCCTTAATAGACATGGCTGCAGGAGGCCTAGCAGCACCACGTGCTGGGGTAGAGACATCCAAAGGGATGGTGTCTGATAATTCAATAGGAACCACATTAGTAGGCAAAACTTCAGAGGCCGATTCAACTAGGGTAGCAGGAGCCTCGGTAGTAGTCATGGATTCGGCTGAAGATTGACCTGTTTGCTCGGTTTCGGCCGAAACCGAGACACTCGCGGTTTGCTTAACCGTGGTTTCCGGCGAAACCGCGGACCGAGTGTCGGTCTTTTCTTTGCGTTTTAACAATTTGAGTAGTCGGAGGATCCAACGGCATAATGTACGCAAAATCTGAGCCGAAAAACTGTTCAGCAAACTCTGACCGACGCCTAAGCGTTCGTCGGTTGAAGGAAGCACAGGCTAAACAGGCTGCTACGTCGTGGTCTGGGCCTAAACAAGGTAAGCAGTAAGAGTGGAAATATTTATGAGGTATTTGTTTCCCACAAGTTAAACAGTTATTTACTTTTTCTGACATCGGCTGAGGCAAGAAAGAGTCCCCAACGGGGTACTTAGCTTTTTAGAAGTCTTCGAAGTAGTATTCGGTAGTAATCTCTGGATCTGACCGACCGGCACTTGCGAACAGCTTCTGCTTCGGGCGCCACGTGGCAAGAAAGACTGAGGAAAATGGCATTGGCTGATGCCTTTATACCCGAAGACCAGGAGAGATGACGTCGGGTGAAGTGCGACACCAGCCGAGGCCAGACCCAGACTTTGGAATCCGGCCGACCGAAGGGCTGCCTGACGACAGGACAACCCATTTGTTAGGACTGCAGATGCATCCTTGAAGGACATCATATTTTTCATTATTGGTGTCCGTGGGACCATAATGAGTACTTCACTTATGACATTTATTTAACTGTTGGGATGGTTTGGGCCTAGTCGTTCATTTTTCCTTTGAATACTCGATTTGAGAGAACTGTTGGAGTACAATATAACAGTGACATTTTTTCAAGGACTTTTTATGAACGCGCTCTTATATTTTTGTACATATGCATACTTTATCTTATATATGATTGTGATTAATGAGCCACAGCATAAAATACCAGGCTGTATTTGATTCTAACATTGAACACTGTTGCTCATATCTATCTGCAGATTATCATTACATGATTTTTTGTAGACCACGTTTATACGCACTAGCTTCTTAGCTTTTGTGTTGGCTAAATACTGTTTTTTAAACTTAATTTGTTAATTATGGACATAGCTTGTGGTCATTAATATAACTTTGGAAATAGTTATCCTTATATTTCACGGGATACTTAAATGGGACATTCTTAATCTTTTATTAGCATTTGTCCAGTTAATATGCTTCTACTGGTTTTATGTCCTACTTGCATTCTGACCAGTTTGGTTACATATACTTGAGGGACTATATATTCTTACACTATTGTTTAACTTGACACATTTGGTCAATATTGGCTGGGGTCAAGGGCCATTTATTCTGAGTTAAACAGTGCTTAAAATAGTCACCTGTATATTTATACTTTTGTTTACTATAGGATCTGATGACTGCATTGAATAACTATTGATCCTTCATAACCTCTAATAATTATTAATGCCCAATTATGTTTTTCAATGGTGAAATAAGTGTGTTTGCTACAACTTAACACAATATTGGTACATTCCACCTTTACATGTTGTGAGTTCTACTAAATACATGCTACACAGAATTTCTAACATATATGGGATGTTTTATGTATGTTCAATAACGACTCCTTTGGATATTAGACACATAATATAATCCCAAGCCTATATATTTTTGTATCATATATTCTTATATGATACAACCTGCATGGTTTATTACAGGACCTTGGAAACTGACATAATTTGATTTTTGTATAATAGGGCTAGTTTGGTATCGGATTTAGCCCTTTTGAATAACAGTATGTTTTTCATTATTTCAGTTATTGCATTCATTTAACAAGAGAGGCTCCTGGTGATTTAGTCTGAACAGGATTTTTTGCAAACTACTTAGGGTTACTTATCTCTTATGCATAGAGATATATTTGTAATCTATTCTGACCTTAACTCCTTTGTGATTCAAATTGTCTATTTCTTATTGGAATACATCTATTATTTGCTAATTCAACCCTTAGTATTTCTGTTAAAAGTCCACTTCACATTTCTCTTCCGGTTTGCTGCAACTTATTGTCATGGATCTTAATAAATTGCTTTCGGGTTTATGCTCCGATAAGGATGACCTAAAAATTTTTGGTATTGGTACTGAACATACGAAATTGGTTGACTTGGAAACCATAGATCCAGTTGACGGTTGCGAAAACTTATTCTTCAAATTAGGCAAACAAATTAAGATGCTCAGAACAAACATTTGGCACAATAAATTGTTTAAAGCCTACCAAGCACAGAACATATCCCTTAGAGGATTGAGATGTAAAATCCAACCATTAGTGGGCACACCGGATGAAACTCTGTTGAAAGATTGGCAACAAGCAAAACTTATTCTTCAAATTAGGCAAACAAATTAAGATGCTCAGAACAAACATTTGGCACAATAAACTGTTTCAAGCCTACCAAGCACAGAACATATCCCTTAGAGGATTGAGATGTAAAATCCAACCATTAGTGGGCACACCGGATGAAACTCTGTTGAAAGATTGGCAACAAGCACAACAGGAGGCTGCCATGACTAGAGTTAATATTTTGGCTTCTTTTTATGAGAGAACAATACAGAGCAATATTATTGAAGTGGAAAAAACATGTAACAGTCTTAAACAGTTTGAACAAAATACTAGTTTTCAGGGTTGTCTTAGCAAATTATCTAAAGAAATCTCAATTTTGGAAAATAACCTTAAGAACAAGAAATTGCACAAATTTGCCCGGGATAAGGATGACTATGATAAGGGCAAACAATTTGAATCACAAAAGGGTGTGAGGTTTGCTCATGGTACAAAGAATGCCTCCTTCATACGTAGAAAGAGACCAAGGTCTATTTTAAAAAAGACAGGGCCCAGTTATATCACTTCAGGTGATGAATCCTCAACCACAGATACGGAGACACCTAATATTGGTGATTCCCCAAATGCCAAAAGGGGCAGAAGGACTGAGGTCCCTTTAGGGGGAAAAAACACAGGGCAGGTAGGAAACACAGGGGTCACAATCTTAGAAGAGCTGTTTATGTCGATAGTGAAGTGAATAATCAATGTACAAATGTTTTAAACATTTCAAAACATGTCTTGACTGATGATCAATATTCCCTACTTAATAAAGGCCTTGGTTTTATCCCTGTTTTTTTCATTGATGAAAGTATCTTAGTTTCTGACACAATAGATTTTTGCAGAAAAATTAACCTGAAACTATTTTTCAAACAACAGGATCAAACTGATAATGCTCAAAGATCATCTGATTTTAGATTCCATAAATCTACATTTAACCCCCCCTATGGATAAACATGTAGCTGTTCTTCAGCAGACAGTTATCAAGGACATACACTTCAATTTGGGTTCTGTGGACACCATGAAGCATAATATGTCTAGGAAGGAACAAATGGCACTTACACAACTCAGAAACAATAAAGATATTGTTATTATTTCTGCTGACAAAGGGAGAGCGGTGGTAGTTATGGACACTGACTACTATGTGAATGAGGGTCTCAGACAACTTTCCAACCGTCATCATTACATGAAAATGGAGATTGACCCCACGCCTGGTTTTGCATTAGAAATTAATGAATTCTTAGAACAAGCAGTGGAATCCGGGATTATCTCCGACAAAACTAAAACTCATTTGATAGTTAAGGATCCTGTGAAACAACAACTTTATTTACTTCCTAAGATTCATAAGTCCATTCACCAGCCACCAGGTAGACCGATTGTATCTGGCATTGGGTCACTTACCAAACCCTTATCTGTATTTCTAACTGAGAAATTGAAACCATTATTAACATGTGTTAGGGCAAGAATCAAGGACACAACTGAATTTTTGCAGATTGTCTCCGAGTCTCAACTGGACCCTGAATGGCTTATGTGTACCCTTGATGTTTCCTCCCTTTACATGAGCATCCCTCATTGGGCGGGTCTTAAGGCCTTGGAATATTGGCTAAACAAAACTAATTTATACCCCCCAGGGATGAACACTTTATTGCTATGCATGGTGGAACACATTCTCACTAAAAATGTCTTTTATTTTCAACAAAACTGCTATTGGCAACTACAGGGCACGGATATGGGTGCATCTTTTGCACCAATTTATGCTGATCTTTTTATGGGCTACATTGAAGAAATGATTATATATGACCCTATGCACAACATATACCTACGGAGATTGATATATGGAGAAGATACCTGGATGACTGTTGGCTTGTATGGAAAGGAGGTGAGGAATACCTCCAGGAATTTATTCAGCATTTAAATGGGAACATCTGGGGCATTGAATTTACTGTGGAATACAATCAGAGTGAAATCAGTTATTTGGACGTCCACTTAACACGACAGGGAGACAATACTCTCAGAACGTCCGTCCACAGAAAATTCCCACAATATAACACTCTTCTGCATGCTGACAGTTTCCATCCTAAACACATCATTAGAAACATACCTAAATCACAATTCTTGTGGATGAAAAGGATTTGTTCCTCAGTGGATGATCTTAATAATCACCAAATTGATTTGACTAAGAGATTTTTATCCAGAGGTTATTCCACACGTACTATTGAGTCAGCAGTCCAACTTAGCCATGTCAAATCCAGGGATTCTCTTCTCCAATACAATACCAAATCTGACAACAAGGAATCTGATCTATGTAGATTTGTTACTACTTATGGCAGGAACAGTGGTAATTTAGTAAATATAATCAATATTCATTGGAATATATTGAACTCACATCCCCTGTTGGAAGACTATCTTGGAGAACGATGTTATTTTACTTATAGGAAAGGCAAAACCTTAGGATCATTATTTTCACATTATAAAAAAACTAGGGTTATTGATCATACCCTAACTCAAAGGACACTAACTGGGGACAAACTTATTGGCATTTATCCATGTGGACATTGCAGTTTTTGCAACTATATTTTTAAAACAACTAGTTTCACTAGTAAGAATACTAGACAAATATATAATATACAATTTTTTGGCAATTGCAGTTCAGACTGGGTCATTTATCTTGCCACATGTACATGTCAAGCATTTTATATTGGCCAAACGTCTACACAGTTTCGTGTTAGGATCTCTGAACATCTTGAAGACATCAGAAACAAGAGACTAACTAATGCATTATATAGACATTTCATCAAACATCCCACGGCCAAATTTACATTTACTATCATTGATCACATTACAGGCAATCGATCTTTCAAAACAGGTTGGCATGACATCTTAAATGCCAAAGAAAAGAGGTGGATTATCAAACTTGGGGGGCTTTTCCCCCCTGGATTAAATGATAAATTATAATCCGTAACTAACTACCACTTGCATTGTGTATTTATCTTTTATTTCATTAAGTTGTATAACTAATGTTTTTGCATCCCAGCTCATTAAAGGATGATGTGGTTGGTATTTAATAATAGACATCTAATACCCGGATTTATGTTTCAGGTTCATATTTGGGTATGTATACATTTTATATGTATTTTATTAATTTTGTCTATAATCATGGATATACCAGCCAACCGTTCCTTTTATTACATCTCAGATTTATATGCAACAAAGAAAAAGTTTTTGAATATGCTTATTTCTTACCAATACTTTTGAATTTATGCTCTTGTTTTGACTTTATTTGTTTTACTATTTCAGGAAGTGATGTCACAAGAATCCACTAATTAATATTATATAAGATCATAAATAATTGCTTTTGCTTACTGCACTACTGATGAAAGCCTTGCCGCTGAAACCGGTCTAGTTTCAGTTCTAATAAAACTTATTTTGGATCCTCCTTGGTGCAGGCAGTTCTTCTTTTTTTGGGTCTACTAAGCGCACTTGCCGTGCACCCGCCTAACTTGCTAGCTCTTGAACATTACATGAAACTGTAATAGCCTGTTATGTAACATATTACTTTGTTTTATTCTTCCTTCCCTTCATTTCCGTGTTATACAGACTGAACAGTGTGTGTCCTTCAGAGCAAAGCTGCATGTATAGACCAAGCACTTTGTTAGCCACCAGTGTTAGCCATATGCATTTTTTTGTCCTTGACATTGCTGTATGTTTCAAAGATTTACAAATCATGGAGCTACTAGCAACAGTTTCATTTTTAAAACTTAATTTCAGCAGTGGTTTTTTTTAATGTTTATGAAGCTCCACAATGAGTGAAACAGAACACAGTTTAGCATATAAACATTTTATTGAACGCTTTTGTCTTTTCACCTTTTAGTGTGTTCTGTTTCAGTCGTTGTGGAGCGTGATAATTTCAGCAGCGCTTTTTTTACTTTTATTAAGTCAGAACACTGTTGGTTCAGTCCTTTCAGTTTTTTTTTTCATTTTTAAAACTACAAGAGCAGCATAAACATGCGCTGTCTTCAAACAATCGGAGATTTACTACCTGATTAAACAAAACAAGGATAATCTGGAATGTGTGTGAATGTTACAGCTGTGTCATAACACTCCTACTAGCCAGACCTGATGTGCATATGCACACAAAGGAAAAAAATCATGGCAAAAATTAGGAGGAGCAACACCCAGCAGGATAAAAGCACTATCATCAAACTAAACAAACAACTCAGAGGGCAAATAAAGTCTACCAAAGCCAAATTTGAGGTAAGTTTGGCCTCCCAGGCTAAGGACAACCACAGATCATTCTTTAGCTATGTCCACAACCTCAAAGGCAATGCACAATTGTGGGCAGAGTGCATTGTAAATGGAGCCACCTATACTGAGCCAGAAGACATAGCAAGCCTTCTGGCTGATAACTTAATCTCCAACTTTACCCTCTCTCCCCTTCAACCTTCCGTCAGGAAATGTCATCAAATATAACTCCCTCCACTATCACTAAAGAACAGGTCCTTAATGATCTCTCTAAGATCAAGAACACTGCATCAATGGGTCCAGATAATATCTCAGGATGCTTTCTAAATAGCATGAAACATGACCTATCAGGGCCTCTGGAATTACTATTTAACTGTAGCCTCCAAACAGATTTCATACCTCATGAATGGAGAAAGGTGACTGTCATCCCTCTGCACAAAGTTAGGCCATCTAAAGACCCTGGAAACTACAGACTCATAAGTCTCACTAGTTATACATGTAAAGCCATGGAAAGAATTATCATGGAGATGATCAACAGACATATAATAAACCTCCAGACACTGGACCCAATCCAGTTTGGTTTTGTCTAGGGCAGATCATGCCTACTCAACCCGGTAGATTTCTTTGAGAAGGTCATCAAAGCAATGGATGAGGGCAAAATTCAAAATTGTTCATACTGTCTACCTTGATCTGGCCAAGGCATTTGACACAATGCCTCACTCAAGCATTGTTGACAAACTCAAGAGGTCATGTCCAAACCCATATATCACCCGGTGGATAGTCATCCGGCTCACTGACAGGAAGTTAAAATTGGGGAGTCCACCTCTACAGAGAGGCCAGTCACAAGTGGAGTCGCTCAGGGATCAGTCCTTGGATCTTGGACTGCTTCTTTTTGGTATTTACTTCTCAGAAGTCAAGACCAATGTCAGTGGTCTCTGGCTGACTAAATTTTCAAATTATTACAAATTTGGGGCTGTCATTGAATCTCACACTGACACAAATGTTCTCCAGGAGGTTCTGACACAGTCAAACAACTGGTGTCAGAGCTATGGACTAAAACTAAATGTCAAGAAATGCATAATAATATCTTTTGGAAAGTCATCCATCCCTGCTAACTATCATATTGACAACACACCCCTTAGAGCTGACCCAGTAATCAAGGACTTAGGGACACACATAGATAGTAATCTAGCCTTTGGCCATCATGTGTCTACATTGGTGAGAAAATCACTCTATGTTGCACAACTTATAAACAAAGGTATGGCATCTAAGTCCAAGGAAGTTATTGTTCCACTGTTTTTGGCATTCATCAGACCTACCATTAAGTACAATGCATCTTTTGGTATGTACCTAACCAGGCTTATCCAACAACTGGTACATCCACAGAGGTTTCTCACTAAAAGAATACAGGGTGTAAGTAAAATGTCATATGCAGACCGCTGCAAGGCCCTATCCCTGTATTCTGTCTCCGACAGGCTTTTGAAGGGAGATCTATGCCTGGCATACAGGGCATGGTCAGACCCCACTCTGATGGACCTCCTACATATCCGCAAAACAAACAGCACCAGAATTACCCATTTTAAAGACTTAAGTGTAAAGACAGACTTACTGTGTCTATGGAACAGGCTCCCCATCCATGTGAAAGCAGAGTTCATCCCTAACCCAATTCAAGTGCAACTTGGACAATTGGATGGGAAACCAGAAATTCATCCCTAGTTTGGCACCCATGTCGCTAATGTATGTAGGTAACCTGTAAATGGTTCATCTCCCAGGCCCATGCTTACACTTATCAAGAGTATCAGAACTTGTCAGAGATTTGGGATGCATGGCTAGCTTAAAAAGGTGCTTGTGGGCATTACAAAAACAAATATGTGGTGAAGAAGCCAGGCAGAAGTATAAAAAATACACACTTTAATTGGTAAGCGCTTTCACATCAGACAGGATGCTTCATCAGACCATGAAACCTATAAAACATCACTTACTTTATACAAACTGTCACATAATGATACTTATATATGCATAAATGAGTGAATTTTAGTGAATTTTCATCTTAAGACTTAATTGATGTCTTTAATTGATGTATTAATTGGATAATTATGTGATAGTTTGTATAAAGGAAGTGATGTTTTGTAGGTTTCATGGTCTGATGAAGCATCCTGTCTGATGTGAAAGCACTTACCAAATAAAGTGTGTGTTTTTATACGTCTGCCTGGCTTCTTCACCACATATTTGTTTTTGGATTGCTAAATTTTGTTGTATTGGTGAAGTTCATCCACAGTAGCACCTTTCATATTTCTTTGGATTATGCTTGTGGGCATTAACCTAGTAAACACCTATGAACCTATGATATAAACAGCCAAGAAAGCTGTTAACTGGCTGTTTTCTCACAAAGTATAAACATAATTCAACAGAGCTTGCTAAATTCCTGTGACAGACAGTGTGTGTGGTGCTTGTGCATGCATGTGTGTGTGTGATTGCTTTATGATGTAAGGTGCATACAAAAAGAAGAGAGAAACTTAGTTGAGATGGATACTACACTTGAACTTAACCATGGAGATTTGTGGAACTCATATAAAAGTACTTAAAATAACAACAGCCTAATTCAGGAAAAAATCCTAACAGCAAACAAAAGGAATGGCATTACACGATTACCCTTACTCTGCACAAGTCAGATTTTCTTTTGATTTTTTTTTTCAGATTCATTGAATACCACTACTTTAAAGGTAGCCAACATCAGCACTTTTTGCAGTTCTTTCCATGATGAAAATACTCCAGTCTCCAATCCCAGAACCAGTTCCTTACCAGTTTGCATTAATAGTGGCAGTTAAAAGCTATCCATCTTACATGCTGATGTCATATATAGAAAAGCAGTGTTAACTAACTTATGTCAAAGCAGGTTGTATCAGTTACCATCACAATGCATAATCTGTTGGACGTTTTTAGCCAAAGAACTCTACACACTTTATCATAAGCCATGGCACTTATGCCCTAGAAACTGTTAGTATTACAGCTACCCAAGTAACTGTTTATATTACAGATACCTAGCAGTCATCTCCTATTATTTCAGCAGAGACTTGACAGCTTTCTCTATAGAGGAATTGATTAAATTTTTTATCATCTCTTTCCATGATGCCAGTCGAACTGAGACTGTATCTACAGTATCTGCTCTAAGCTCTTTTGTTTGTTTTGGAAGATCAGTACCATCTTTACATCCATATGTTTCTAGCTGACTGCCCTCCTTCATAGAATTCAGTTTGGTATTAAAGACATATTTCGAGGAACCACAGTTAGTCAGTTCTGTTCTGACAGAGTGCAGTGTAACCGACTGAAAAAGCAGCTAAAGAAGGTGACCCCAAGAAACACCTTCATGTAAGGAAGGCTATCCATCTCTGAACATACCTTCTCATTTTGAGAAGGCTTAATG
This sequence comes from Protopterus annectens, assembly GCF_019279795.1. Classification (NCBI taxonomy): domain Eukaryota; kingdom Metazoa; phylum Chordata; order Ceratodontiformes; family Protopteridae; genus Protopterus; species Protopterus annectens. Next base: position 395,311,751 of record NC_056726.1, read on the forward strand.
TACAAAGATATGTCATCACCAGTTCTACAGTCCACCTCAGTTACAAATTAGCTCATATGTGACTGCAGCTTTTGGCCTCTACCAGAGGTCAGCCCAGGGTCCATAAATGTAAAGGGAAAGGAGAATAGTCCCCGAATGTCTAACCTCTTCCTTCCAAGCCAACTCTGACAACATGCATAAAAATCCAGGACTGCAACAAAACTGATGTACTTCTTTATTCCCTTCTGCATAAATCAGGCAGCAAAGACCTTGACAACACATGGCAGTAACTATGCAGAACAGCCTGCAAATGCTAAATTTCTGCTTTCAACATTTCATGAATAGATTCTGGTTTAACATTTTGTCTGTTCTTTAATTTGCATTTGAATGTTGGTATCCCACAACTCCACTGGAGTTGATGGGGTTACATACTTTTATATGCAAATTGTATGGTAATCAGCATCCAGATTTTTGGCCAGTTGTACCTACTTTTCATGAGCCTTTGCCCAGATTTTTGATGTTTCCAAGATGAGAGATATGAATGGAAGCATGCCCAACCCTGCCTCATGCCACATTAACATAACTGAACTTTGACAAAAAAAGCTTGTAAATGCCGGCATAACATTATTATTGTGACCTGTACTGTTTAATAATGTTGTCTTCCTCAGTAAACTGTTCATCCTCATTAGCACTCTTCAAGAAAAATCTTGATGAGTGGATGGGAAATAGGAAATTCACCCCAGGGATCACTTCTGTGGCTCTGCTTGACAGGGACACAGGAAAATAACTTTCTTGGGTGGCATAAGCCAGGGAACCTTATTGGCTAGGCTTACTTAGGCCCTTGGGCCGATAGCCTAGTACTTACCTATGAACCTATGAACCTATGAATCTGAGTGTCTGGCAGCATGTCATTATTCCCTTTCTTTTTCCCTTGTATGTGTTTCCTTTGCAGTTATGTCTGTGTGTGAATGTAAATTGTAATCTCTGTATATAATAAGTCATATGAACAGCCACCGAGTGACATTTTTAAAAGGAAGACAAAGTGAGATAACAATATTCTGGGAAGTTGTCAAGCCATATGGCAAATATCTGAACCAAGCAGCATGGTAACTGGTTGACCCCCACATTAATATAATGAATACAACAGTAACAAATACTTATAAAGTTCAGTCACCACAGCCTGTGATACATGAGAATCTACGATATGTTTTAATAACAATATTGTATGTGTATACTTGACCTACCTAACATTAGTACCAATCAGAAGCCTGCAGAATGTAAACATCCTGGTGATGCTTGGTGGTTATGAAATGTTTCAAAGAAATGCCTGTCTGCACAAGCATCCACAAATGCAGGATACAAGTGTGCTGTAACAAAAATATCCAAGGTGTTGTAGGCAGATGCAATACCAATGCTGAACTGAAGGACATGCCACACAGTCTGCAAATGACAGTGTGAACACTGACTCAGCAGACACCCATTCATTCTGTGAACAGACAGGCTATCCACAACAGCTCGGTCACTGGGAAAAACACCCATTTCACACATACAAGCATGCCAACCCAGACATCATAAGAAGAGGTCAAGGCACTACAGACTTACATGTAAAACATCCACCTCAAAATATTTGTGACAGATACAAAAAACAAACTGTAATTTAGGTTGTGACCTTGTTAGAAAAATATGTATTTGAACACATATAAAGTGTTAGTTAAAAAGCAAAAAGTATATAATGCATTTTATTCTATTAACAATATGGCAATAAGAATGATTTTACATGTAATTGCTTGAAGCTTTGGAGCTGCAGTGTATTTGAACTCTGATCCTGGCAGTAGCCAGCTCAGCAAGCTTATGTTTTTCACTAATGATTATCTGCTGGGGCAGGAAATTAAATGTATAAAGCATTGAAAATCTTCTTCCTTCCTCTGGGATGATTGGCCTTGTGAATGTTATCAAGATAAGACACAGCTGCTGAAGTAATGTTGCAAGAAGAACAAAGAAGTGTATTACAAGACTGAACCAACTATTGTATTCGAGCAGGCCTGAAACCTTGAAGGAGTAACATTTACAGAAAGACATTATAACTGACCGGGTGCTTTGCAAGGCTGTATTATTCCCATGGGAAAACTTTTTAAAATGTATAACATCAGCTTTTTCTTATGAATAGAATATTGTAGACCATAGTGATGTAGGTGCCCTGTGACTAACCACATCAGTAAGGTGGGCACAGCTTGAGTGTTAAACCTATATAAAATTGTGTACTTCCTGCATCATGTCAGACAAAATTCTGTACTTGTACGTTTTTTGCCTCCTGGTGTACACTAGTAAACTTTTGCATCTGAGCCTCCTGTGTTGTTATCATTGTTTTTATTTAACAGACCTATATTTCAAAAACTATATGCAGAAAACGTGTCTTGATGCTAAATGATATTTCAACATATTTGGATTTTAATCAGACTTTTAAGTGAGATTATTTCACTTACCTTACTAATGCATGATGAGTATTCAGGCATACTAAGCAATAAAGGTTCATAGCTTCATAGGTAGGTACTAGACTATCGGCCCTGGGGCCTATATAACCCTAGCCAAAAAGGTTCCCTGGCTTTCGCCACCCAAGAAAATTATTTTCCTGTGCCCCTGTCAAGCGGTGCCGCAGACCTGATCCCCGGGGTGAACTTTCTATTTCCCATCCAGTCGTCAAGATTTTTCTTAAACATACATGGTAATACATAGTAATACAAAAATACTAGGCTGTAACAAGGATCAGATGCATTTCAGTTAACAAATCAGCTTAATTAAGCAAAATATCCCTCTATCTCTACTGCTCCTCAAGCCTATGAATCTGCTTGATGCACAGGGCATGATTCTGGGTCAGGTCTTCATCGCCTGAACAAAGAAAAGAGCAGCTATGAGTGATGTATTCCTCAAATAACAAGGATATACATTGCTCAGATCAGGTTCTAGAAAATTCACTACTGAAGAACATCAGATAGCCATCATGCACATTTTGGAATGTTGCACATGGACTTTTACATCTTTGAAAACAGATTGAAGAAAATGAGATTAAAAGCTGCAACCCTAACATACATTCAAACTCTATCTAACATTTACACCTGTCTACCTAGTTAATACATCTTAAATGTGAGTGTGTGTCTTGTAAATGCAGTGAAAGACTTGGGGTTATGACATCACCTGGATAGGGGTTGGGCTAGTAATATGGCTCATGGCTTATTTAAAAAAAAAAATGAGCATGTACTGGGTATGTACTAAAATACTAAACAATAATGAATTCATATTAGCACTTTGGCCTCAAACGTTAACAGTAATGGAAAACCTTCATTCCTCGGACAGTGGGACAGTGTCATGTATCACATTGTTTCTGTTAACAGAGACATAAAAGGTGTTGTACATCAGGGGCACAGTAAGATATGTGGAAGGACTAAATTTAAAGATAAGCCTTGGCAAAGTGCACATCACAAATCAAATGCATATGTCACTGTCATCTCCCTGTTCTGCATTTCATCTGTAAGTCTGACCATCTGACTCCCTTAAAAGTTAAAAATGAGATTATTGTTGAAGTGAAATTAATAGTGAATTGCAAAAACAACATTTGATAGCATTTTTTAAAATAATACCATATTGCACAGAACTTTGTCAGACATATAACAGTCTGTAGCAAGCTTTACTAAACCTGCACTTAGAGCTGATGTTAGCAGATGATTACAGATTATGAACATATTTGTAAGAATTCAACAAATAACCAAGTTATTTGTAATCGTGTACCAAATGAACATTAATATCAATAAACAGTTTTGTAGAGAGGAATATTTGACTGTGTGTGAGATAAACCAAAATAACAACTTAATGATTTGTTTTCCCTATGTAGATGTGAAGCCACTGCATGCCAAAATATAGGTATGCTGGGTTCCTGGCTAGTATCCTTATAGGCTAAGCTAACAGGCAGCACACATCTTTTATTAACAGATAGGAATTGCTTATGTTAATTCATATTCCTGTGGAAAATGGATGAATATGGAAGCTTCAGTCATTTATTGGCCATTATAATCAAAAGAAATAGCATCAGTCAGCACTTAACTGAAAACATGTGGCTAATCAGTTGGACAGGCATTCTTCTTGGCTTAAACAAATGGGACTGTAGTAAGACTGTTCACATTATTAGGAGGAATGAAGTGAAGAAGTTATTTATGAGTTACTATTGAGACATACAGCTACAGTAGGGAATGCTGATGCATGAAGAACAGGAGCACAGACAAGTGGAGGTAACTGCATTGCCGGCTGCTCAGAATGAATGTATGTTATCTGTGGCATGGTCAGTAGAATCCCTGGCATCCACAGTACTACAGCAGTGCCATTGTACAGGCAGGGTCCTGCATGCCCTGACTGTGCTTAGCTGATTGACACATGGGAGAGGCAGGCCCCCTCTAAGCAGAACCAACATAGCCCATTGGGCATCAATGTCTATGCTCCAGCATGCATGCACTTCCACTGCTGGCCCATCTACTGTGGGCCCATCAGTCATAACCAGTCAACTCACAGTCATGCTCCTTAACCTCAACATTGTGGTCTTATCCCATTAGTCTCTTCTGTGGAGCATCCTTGGCCAAGTCTATCTGTAGGGGCACAGCAGACCGCAGTGTGAGCCATCAGCTTTGGCTCCCTAGACTGCATCAGAGTAACACAGACAGCTGATCCACTATCTGGTAGTGCCATTCTTATCCTGAGGCGATGATGATTGCTGTGCAGAATACTGACTGAGTCATCTGTCTTTATTCGTTGACATGTCTGATGTCATGCAAGTCCAACAGTTTTAATAAACTTAGTTGACTACATGTATTACATTACTTTATCCATACTTTACTGTGATATATTTGGCTTGTGATATTAGCAGTTCTGCATTATGTCCTGTGCTGTTTACCTATTTGCAGCTTTTTTATAGCTGAGATATAGGAATGCATTGCATTGATGTGTGTCCCTTGTTGTATGCCATACACTGATAAAACAATCTGAGTCTGTATGCATACCTGTGTCACTTTTGGCCTGAGCTGATGAATGCTGTTGTGACAGATTTGTATATGTTCATATTATTATATGTTACAATTGTGGTGTTATGTCTGATGCTCAGCGTGTGCATCTAGTGGGTAGTTGCCACTAGATGCAATCTGCGCTGCTGTGGTGGGACAATACCTGAACATCAGTGTCTAATCTGTGTACTCATGTACATGTGGCTTGTCATGACTCAAAGGTGTGGGTCAGATGCTGCCATATTGCTTGGGCCTACATTTGTGACCAAACTCGACATTGCTTATGCCCGTGTTTCCTGCACCTTACATTCTCCTGCTCCTCCTCTGATACCTGTGGGATGTCATCTTCAGACATTTAAAGTTCTTGGAGTATTTCATCCATACCTGCAGATTGTAGACTGCCATGTGATGCAGTTAGTATATTGTGCAGCATGGCCCATACAGTTATCATCTGTACTGCCTTCTCAGGTGTGTATTGCAGTACACCCCCAGATGTGTCCAGACATCTGAACCTAGCTTTCAGTTCACTGAACATATGCTCTATGGTGTTTCTGATTGTTGTGCATGCTCTATTGTAGGTTTCCTATGCAGAGTTGGATGGCTCACTGTATCGGGTCATTAGCCATAGATCAAGAGGATATCCCCAGTCACCTGTTGCGGGGAGTAAATACACATTTGGTCAGCATGCATATTTTTGGGAGGGTTTCCTTAGGTTACATCCCAGCTGTGTTCCTGTGACTGCCAGTAGTATTATTTATTTATTTTATTTTATATTTATTGACTGGGCTAGTCTAGCTGGATACATATCCATTTTCAGTAGAGGCCTGGGGAGAAAAGCTCCAAGTATGAGAAGACTACTCCATACAATAGTTAGAATAAAAAAACAAGCTTAAAATACATTATAAAGCAAAAAATGTTTGTAAAGAGAGTACAAGTAATTTGTGTGATCCAAGTTACAGAGTCATGGTATAGGTGTAAGCAGCAATCAAGCCATGACTTTTCTGGTACAATCAGCACAAGTTTATACAATATTTGAAAAAAAAAACAAATTGACATTCACTTAGTCAAAGAGGGAGAAAGAGAGTAGGCTGGAAAATATAAATAGTAGTAAAGAGTTAGCTTGTAATAATTAAAAGTGTGGTGGGGCAGTAGCCCAGGAGGCAGGGGAAAATGGGAAGTGAAAGGAGGATAAGTAATGTTTAGTCAGGCATTGAGCAGGGACAAAGCCAATGTATTTTAGGTGATCTTTGAGGTGTTTCTTAAAGAGTGGAGTAGATGAGAGAGAGGTTAGTGTTTTAGGAAGGTTGTTCCAGATTCTGCCCACGACATTGGTAAAGAGTCAGTCACCAGCTTTGTTGTTGGATTTATTGCTGGCAATTAGTAACTTGCTAGCAGAGCGTATTGTTGTAAGATTTTTATATGGGGAGATCAGGTTAGAGAGGATAGGAGTATTAGTAGGGTGGTACAGAATTTTTTTGTGTGATCACAAGTTGATTGTATCGTAGTTGGTTTTGTAGTTCTAACCATTTGAGTTGTTTGAGGTTGAGACAGTGGTGGGTTCTATAGGGAGAGCCAGTGGCAAATCTGACTATATTATTATAGCTAGTTTCAAGCTTGGTAAGATTGTGCTTAGATAGATTGGTATAAATGGCAGAAGCATAAAATAGGGTAGAAGTAAGATGAGCCTGGGCAATGGTGGTTCTAGCCAGTTGTGTAAGGAAGAGTTTGATTCTATACAGAGAGCTTAGTTTTTTATTGATAGTTTGAATAATTTTATTGATATGGTCATCAAAGCTGAGGTTATGATCAATGGTTATGCCCAGAAGGCGTGCAGTAGGATCAGGGGAAATACAAGTTCCATTATAGGAGGTAATAGTGAAGTGGATCTGTAGAGATTTTTGGGTGGGAGTGAAGAGTAATAATTTGTTTTTTTTGGGGTTGAGGAGAAGACATTGATCAGTAAACCACGTTTCAACAGTTAAATACAGTTTGAGTAAGGGTTTGGAGAGAGGATGAGGACTTAGCAGTACAGATTAGAGTAGAGTCATCAGCGTATTGTATGCAAGTGGCTTGTGGAACAACAGTGTAGAGATTGTTAATAAAAATAGAAAAAAGAAGAGGGCCTAGGATAGAGCCTTGAGGGACTCCAGTGTTCACAGGGAGGGGTGTGGAAAGATTATTGTCCCAGAGCACTGCTTGATGTCTGTTATCTATATAGGATTTAAACCAAAGAATAGCTTGTGGGTCAAGAGACTGGGCTTTTAGAGTACTGATAAGTAAGCTATGGTTGACCATATCAAAAGCTTTTGATAGGTCTATAAATAGAGCAGATGAGAGAGAGTTATTGTTTTGATTCCTGTTAATACAGTGAGTAAAGCTTAGTAGGGCAGTAGTGGTGCTATGAAAGGGTCTACAGCCATGCTGACAGTTAGCAAGTAAGTTGTTATGGAGCAGGTGTTGAAGTAGTTGATGGTGGATACATTTTTCCATTATTTTGGCTAGTGGAGAGAGTAGAGCAATTGGTCGGTAGTTGGAAATGTCAGTGGATTTACCTCCTTTATGCAAAGGGATTATATGGGATACTTTCCATATGGAAGGGATGGTACCTTCTGTGATTGTTCTGTTTATAAGGATGGATATTGGATAAGCTAAGGCTTTGGCAGCTACTTGAAAGTATTCTGCTGGCAGGTTATCAGCAGAGGGAGTATAAGGTTTGAGTTTCTGAAGGAGTTTACAGATAAAGGAAGTTGGAACAGGTTGTAAATGTAAGAAGGGAATTGAACTGTTTGTATTTTGTAAAGGAGAGGGGGTGGTGGGTGTTAGTGTTTTTGTTAAAGTTTGAATAGCTTCAGTGAAGTAGTTGTTATAATTATTGGCTATTTGCAAAGGACTATCATGGGGAATAGAGTTTGGGGCTGGAGTTCTAGCCTGCCCTGGTTTGAGAAGTTTATTAATGCCTGACCAAAACTTTTGAGGGTTGTTAGAGTGTGATTGTTGAAGTTTGGAATAGTAGTTTTTTTTGTCTAACAAAATGTCTTTTTTGGTAGTGTTTCTTAATTGCTTAAAGTATAAGTGATCAGCAGAGTTCTTTGAGGCTCTCCATTTAGCCCATATTTTGTTCCGTAGGAACATTTTTTCTCTGGTTTGTTTTGTGAGCCAGGGGGGCTATTTTAGTCCTTACACGGGAGGAGTGGATGGGGGTGTGGCTATTTAGGATTTGAAGGAATGAAGTATTAAAGTAAGAGACTGCTGCATCCAGTTTGAGTTGCTTTAGAGGTGACCAATTACAGGCTTTTAGCTCGTTTTGAATGTTTTCTGCTTGGAAGTATTTTTTAGAACGAAAGGTGACCATATTGTTATTATTAGAGCTGTATTTCTTTTGTTTTATTATGAAGGTTAGTACATGATCACTAATGTCGTCTGGGAGTGTTCCGACTTTATAAGAATCAGGATGACTGTTTATAAGGATCCAATCGAGAGTAGTTTCCTTTTTGCGAGGTTTATGGAATCTTGTGGGGGAGTTTATAATTTGAGTGAAGCCAAAAAGGTTTATGTGGGTGTTTGAATTAGGGGAGTTACATGTGGTCCAGTCTATGTTAAAATCTCCAAGTACTATAGTTTCTTGAGGTAGGAGAGTAGATAAGCTGCTAAGAATGTTTTCGAGAGTGGTACTATTATTACCTGGAGGGATGTAGGAGCAGATTATATAGATAGATTTAGCACTATTAATTTGAAGTTTGACAGTAAGAGTTTCAACATTGGTATTTGAGGGTAATAACACATCAACGGGTGAAACAAGAAGTTCATATTTATGCAAGATGGCTACACCTCCACCTTTTTTGGATATGCGGTCGGATCTTAGGATCTTATATCCGGGTGGGGTTATTTCTCGGTCATGAATAGAGGGTTTTAACCAAGTTTCAGTTAGGCAAAGGATATCAAATGCATGAGCTTGTAAAAGAGCATGCAGTTGGCTAATTTTGTTATTAATGCTACTGATATTGAGTTGAGCTATTCTGAGTGAGTTTCCTGATGTTATAGAGGAGGAAGCATCGTTAAATGATTGTTTTTATAGATTGTCAGTTTGTGGAATTGGGCCAGGATTAGAATGAATGTCTCCAGCTATTAGAAGGTTTAAAGAATGTGTCATTGCAGTTTTTATAAGTCTATAGTACTTGGGCAGACTTATCTTGTTGGGGAAGTAAGTAATGTGGGTATATCTCTGAAACCTAAGAAGTAGGTAGGTTGAAGTAAAGGTAATGTTGCTGTGAGAGAGAGAGTTGGGGTGTGTAGTTGGTATTGTTTGCTGTTGAGGGGGTACTTTACAGACCAGAGAGTAGTGTTCATAGTAGGTAAGGGTATAAGTTAAGATAAGGAATATTAATGAAGAAGAAAAGAGAGTTTTGAGGATAGGTGTATGTACATAGGCCATATTGTAATAGTATGGTAGAAAGGTTAAGTAAGTTATAAGGTAGGCTAAAGTGAATAATTATGTAGGGAAGAAAGATATATAGTATGATAGGATAGTTACAGGAGGTTTGAGAGAGAGTAGGTATGAGGCTGAAGGTAAAGAGGAGTGGTCTAGTAATATGCAGTAGTGTGCAGATGATTGAGGAGGGGGATTAGGGGAGGAGTTGATAAGTTTATGTGTTAGGCGATAGGTTGAGAGGAACAGTGGGAGTGGCTAGATAGGTATAAGTTAAACAGCACTGGGGGTGTGTGGGAATTGGGGGTAGGGTAGCGGTGAGCGCAGAAGGCGAATGGAGCGGGTCAGAGCAAGTAGAGAAGGAGACAATCAGTAAGCAGTAACAACTAAGTAAAATATTCCTTATTAAGTTTTATTCACATTTCTTTGTGTTTTATTGTTTATCTTTCATCAGGTCCCAAATATGTATACACTCCCTCCTGCTCAAGTTTTTTTTGTATCAAGTTTCTGCCCCAGTTTGATATTTTCTTGGAGCTGCAGTTTTCCTGCTTTAAATGTTGCTTTTACACATTTATCAAGACCAAATTACATTCTTATGTGAGAAAGTTTTGACCACTTGCAGTTGTGCTTTCAGTGGCTCATCTAATGAACCACACAGTTTATGTCTGCAGTATGGGGTACTAGATACCACTCAGGGAATGTCAACCTCTGAATGAACTTTGGAACAGTTTAATTAACTGTATTGTTTAAGTGTTTTGAATCAGTTATAAGTGTGATCACTTGCTATTTACAGACTCCAGAAAAGCCATAGAAATAAATGCTAACATCTGTGTAAGTACTGTGTAATGACAACATTATTTACTTGCGGGTGGTGGTGTTGGTGTTGCTGCTGTACTCATGATGCTTGCTGTAGTTGTTTTTCTCCTTCTTGGTGCTGCTGCTGTTTTTGTTTCATGGGATGATATTCCTGCTTTAGTTATAGCAGAACTGGTACGTGTCCACCTCTCTCTAGCCGTATAACACAAACATTTGAACAAAGTCTCATCTGGAAGATTAGGGACAGTAAACGAAACTTCCCCTGTAGGAGTTGTATTATATTCTGTATCAGTATCATTTATGTGCTGATCATTTTGATGCAGAATACATAATCTGTATTTATAGTCCCTGGATTTGCTGGCACAATTTATTGTATTCTTCTTCCTGATCTGTATGTCCGGTGCCTCCACTTGAGCACTTAGGATTAAGGGAATACTGAAACTTGTTTCTGTAAACATGTTAGCCTCTGTGAGACAATCACAATCATAGAACCCTTCATCCTGTGCTGTAGCTCTCTTAATGACATACTGAGCACCACCATTAGGTGCATGAAGTCCTAGTTCTTTAAAATTTCTGTAGAATGTGCATGCTGTGAGTTTGTACTTGCTGCTGCTATATTCAAACATCACTCTGCTGCTAATACGTGCCGAACCCTCAGTTATAATATGGATGTCTGGCTTTTCAATTTTGTCACTTGCAGATGTGGATATGGCATAGAGTAAGCTGAGGGAACACAGTGAATGAGTCAGCAGCAAGGAAGAAAACTCTAGTAGTCCCTCAGGTATTTCATCTTGCTGGAATGAAGTCCTCTGTCCACTTTCCCTCCATATGGTAGCATCATGGACACTTCCAAGGTGTCTTACTATGAGGTTTGTTACACTGCTATCTGCTGTACACACGACCTGGCAGTTCAGGGATGGCCAGCCCTTTCTGTTTATGTATCAGTCTGCTTCAGGATGTACTGGTGTCTTGATAGGTAGGTGTGTGCAATCTATTGCACTGAATACATGGGGGAAGTCTTTAATGCTGTAAAACTGGTGCATTAAAGTTCTCCTCTCCATGAAGGTGGATGGAAAGTGGATTTAGTTATCCACATAGCTGCACCTTGCTGCCAGGGATGTTGCCAGAATATGTCTGGAAGCTCTCTTTAACACTCCCACAGCATCCCTCATGTGTTTCTGGAATGTCCCACATGCAAGTGCACCCAGGCAGATACACACTTTGGTTTAAAGGGGAGTGGGGTTTCCTCACACGGTATACAGAGACGTGTGGTGTACACATGTAGCAAACAGCCTGCACCAGCTGTCTGTCTAGCCAGTACCTGTTGATTATTTGCTGGTCTGACAATTAGTTTAGTTGCAGCCTTGCTCTGACACTAGCTGGCTGCCTTCTAGGGTGCATAGTCATATCCTCATGTATGGCTTGTATTACTGTAGCCTGTTGCAATTCATTAACTGCAGGTTGCATTTTTCTTTTTTTCGTTATTATTATGGAATATGGCAAAATCTGTAGTAGTAGCTTACATTCTTTGTTGTCTGTATATCATACTCAGATGATTTAGGAAACACAGTCATGTTGCAGTTTGTAAAATTTTAATTCTGTTGGGCATGCCCAATTTATTGAATCAAATGGGAATGGGAAGAATCAGTAATTATCCTATGCTGAATAGCTAAGTACTCAGAGCATTTTCAGTGTGTTTTCTGAAATCACGTCTATAGCCGGTGCACTGAAGTCTTTCTTTTGGTGTGCTGCACTGTCCACATATAGTTTTGGCGAACTTTACAGAATATGGCAATATCTCAGCAACCACTCAAGTTACAAACATACTGCCAGCTGCATTATGTTCATCCAGCTGAAAGCTTTTATTTGAAGCTAACAAGTTCTGTCTCTTTTACTTGGTTGCCTTGATATTTAGAAAAATCATGACATTTGTGACAATGTAAATAAATATTATATAAGCAAAAATTAATATTTCTTTATCTGCACTAGACAGATGTCAAATTTCAATACAGTTGTGTTTGAGATTGTAGTTGTGGTTGACATTGTGTAAACTTTTATATGAAATATTTCCATATTTTGAATGTAGCATAGTTTTGTATTTATTGATGCAAAAATGAACAAATAATATTTGATGACTAGCGGCATCAATAGGAATTAAATGCAGAATCACCTGGTTTGGGTAGACGACAGTTATTTATATATTGACATCTTCAGTTGTTTTTATATATTGTTTTTCGTTTTGTTATTTTTATTTATTGTTATTTTTCAACTAATATATATATATATATATATATATATTTATAACATTGTTTATTTTTATTTAATTATTTTAACATTTTAATAGTTTCTAGCATTTTTAATAGTGTGATCAACTAGGAATGCATTAGGTACACCCAACTTTTTAAACAAAATTTTATGGGGATATTAAACCTGCAAAGAGAATATGTTGCTTTAAAAACTATCATTTGTTTAACTGAACAAATTATGTGATTTTTTTTATTGGTATTTAAAGCTGTTTTTAACTCAGGTATGTTATTCTGATGAAGCCCAGAGTTGACTGAGTGAAAGCGCTTAATCTTTCATAAATAGTGATTATGTGTGGTCGGTAACTTTTTTGGTGGTGTTTTGTTAGTTTTTGGTTAGTTATTAAGTTACCGCGCCTTTGGGAGGAATTTTGTGTTTCACCTGGAGGTGTCACTTGGCAGTAATGAGTTAATGATGCAATCAATTACAAATGTGTTTTATAATGTCGATCTCTAAAACAAGTAATCTCCATGCTATCCCCAAAGTCTCAAACAACCCCCTAATCAAGTATAGTGGGTCCAAAAACAAAACAGTGTAAGAGACTTCTCTATGTGGAAGACTTTTCAATTTATGTATATCTAGTTAATCACTGTATATTAATAAGATCAGATAATGGTAGTAGAAGTAGCGAACTATAACTTGTCCTAAGTAAAAAAAATAGTAAAAAATATAATTTGAAATACTATACAGAATTACCAAGTATTCAAAAGTAATCCAAGCAAGGTAAGACAGTCCCCCGGATTCACTATACTTCCGTGCAGAACTATCTTAGTCCTGCAGGGAAGCGGCTGTTTAATGAAAGGATAGCAGCGCACCATGCATATTAATGAAGGTGTGTTGCCTGAGCTCCTAAATGGACATGTAGCATGTACGAATGCAGGGGGCATGTCTGAGAGAAGAAATCTCAGAATATACATGCCCCTGCAATGAAGAACAGCAGTGTATGAATAGGAATGAGTGAGACCAATCATAGGTGTTCTCATACCCCCAGAAACACCTCCCCCCAAGTGTACAAGAGCAATAGTTAAAATATTAAATATAAAGAAGTGTGTTTTTTTATGAAACAGATTAACTTTAACCATAGATATGTGGGTTTTCCCATTGCTTAGCTACAGTTAATGCAGCTTAAATGGCACAAGAGGATAAAAAGCACGTTATATGCAAATTAAGCAGTACAGTAATAGTGTAGTGGGCAGAGCACTCTCCTTATTAGCAGTCATTCCTAGTTCAAGTCCCCCTCTAATACATTCCATTTTCCATGTCAAATCACTTTATGACCAATTTTTTGTTGCATAACCTACTAAATAACATATATTTCTGAACTGGAGTACTGCATTAAATGCAGATGTGAGGTTTCATTGTCATAATGTTGTAAAGTCCACAGATAATCACAAGTGCCCCATACAGTATATGTACACAGGAATCAGGGATACAAATGGAAGGTAAAATGTGTAATGAATGATAAATCCATACAGTTTCCAAATCCACCACCTTCCTAAAAACCATTAGACATTACTGTCAAAATTAGTGTGGTGGTAAGTGGGAGTATGCAGTAGTAAGCAAGAATAAGCATATTTAAGCAGTAGTAAGTGAGTTTAAGCCTATTTGCATGGGGGTAAGCAATGCACACACAGGTTAAGGAATATTGAAGCAAACTCTCAGTAAGCATATTTAACCAGAGGTTAGCATTGCTTACCTTTGTGCAAACCCATGCAAACCTGCTTACAATTGCTTAAAAGTGCCTTAATCACTCTGTATGCATCAACTGCTGTTCTGGCCAGAAACAAAATAAACAGCTGTTTCAGGTCTTGAACCCAGGACCCTGTATATTATAGTTACAGTAGTTCAGCACTAAGCTATCACAGCAGTACATAAGACTGAGGTATCACCAAACAGATCCTCACTATAGGAAATACAAATTGAACATGTGAAAGGAATCAATATGCAGTTTTATATCGTATAACCTACTACATAACATAAATATGTGAACTGGAGTACTTCATTAAGCCCAGATGTGAGGTGTCATTGTAATAAAGTGTTGAAATCACCTAATAAACACAAAGACCCCATACAGTGTACGTACACATGAATCATGGATACCAAACACATATATAACATGTAATGAATAAGAAATCAATGCCAAAATGCAAATATAATGCAAATTAAATATTAAGCAATGCTAAGCATTGCACAGCCCAGCTTAGTAGGTATAAGCAATGTGTAGGCCAGCTAACTCAATCTGCCCATTGGTATACCCCTTTAAGCAATGCCAGCCTTAGGTAGGCAGGTTTGCACATAGCTTAGCATTTTCAAAACTGTCCAATTACGGCAACGTGCAGGAAACCAGCCCTATTTAAACCCAACAGGCGGGAATACATCTCATTACTGATCGTAGCTTCCCCCCTGTAGGCGCTATGTCTGGAATGGGAGAGGGTGTGCACTTTTGGGCCCAGCACTGGGGCATCCAGGAGTCCAAAGTCATGGCAAGACTTCTTGTGAAAACCATGACCAGAGACTGCTGCAGGGCTGGGTCTATATTAGAACATCGAAGTTTCAAAACTTTGAATGTTCTAATATCAACCCCTATTCAGTGAAAGCTGACAACATCGAACATGCAGAACAGAGAAATTTATCCTAGGGAAAAGATTTGCTGTTCCAAGACACATACACACAACACAAGCACACTGAACAAACAGCAATCCACGCACATATACCTAAAATCTTACTTCTAAACCTACACTAAACTGTACATACACCACTAACTATCCACTTACCTTAACCCAAACCCTAACCCTAAGTTCCATCACTATCACACACTCACTTCACCCGCACCCTAACCCTAACTGACCTACCCCACCCTACCCCTCACGTCCACACAATCACACACTTACTTGACCCGCACCCTAACCCTAACTCATCTAACCCGCCCTAACCCTCACATCCACACAATTGCACATGTACCTGACTCGCGCCCTAACCCTAACTCACCTAACCTGCCCTAACCTCACGTCCACACAATCGCACACATACCTAAAGCACGCCCTAACACTAACTCACCAAGCCCGCACCCAATCACACACTTACCTGAACCTGACCAGTAACATTCCACCACAGTGCTGAAAATAGCGAAGCAACAGAAATGGGCAACCAAATTAATTCCCTAGGAAAAAATTCCATTTTCTGTAGCTTTGCTATTTTCAGCATTCGGTGAATAGGGGTTGATATTAGAACATTCAAAGTTGTGAAACTTTGATGTTCTAGTATAGACCTGCAGGGCCAGTACCAGGGTTCCCAATACTAGACAGAAGCCTGGGACCATCTTGCCCATGACCTCACCAGTGCCACTGGCATGAGCAGGTCAGGCATCACTATACCGACCTGAAGTGGAGAAAGGGGGATCTTTTGAATCAGTGGATCCAAGAGGGTAGGAGGACAGAGATGTCCCAGTTGTGTGTAAGTATCAGTCCACTACCTGTTTAATAATTGCCAGCTCATGTATATTATGGATAGGTACAGCTAAATATTACTCTTCTGTCTTTCACAGTGGCAGGTGAGCAGGCTGCGAACCAGGAAGTCCATGCCTGTAGACTGCAGCAGTTGCACCTGAGGCAGGCTAGTAATACTCTTGCATGTACTGTCATAGGAAATAAATCTAAAATTAGTAGTAAGTTAATTGCCTGTATAAAACCTGTATTGTTAAAGGCATGTACTGCATACACAAGAGAATAGGGCAGGAAGAGTCTCATATAGGTTGTATGTAAATAAAAGCATAATAGCCTGACAATAAAGGTCTAACTGCTGGACTGCATGTGTTCACTCTGGTATCATATGGTAACGTAGAGTTGCAATCACTTAATAGTACTGTTGTATTAAGTACTGTTACCCACACTGTGCTACATAAATAAAATTTGTAGGAATGTCTGTATATGACTGTTGTAATCACAAGAGGTCATATAGTACAACTGGGAGAGACTTAGACAGAAAACAGTGAAAAGACTGACAACAAAATCAAAATAACACACTCCACTGCGATGTGAACTGTTGTATTTTTTGCACACAAAACAATGGTTCGAATCCTGGGAGTGGTAGTAAGCTGTATGCAGAATCATACCCCACAACTGTACAGATTTGGCTAGAATGTCCATTTAACTGGCCCATATCAGCTTCCTATCACCCGGTAGCCCTGGTAAATCAGTGGGATGATCCCAGATGTTTAGGCAGCAAACAAGACATACAAGTGATTGTCAGACATCTATAATAACAAACCTGGCACTCTAGTGACTCCCCAGCATGTTATGAGAGCAATTAGCCAATTATGTCCCATCTCCACCCCCATGTTGTCAAGCTGTGACTAGAGTGTGTATAGTAACAGAGTGAGATGTATGTGCATAATACTAATGAGAAAACTGGTAATTTGTGTGGCAACATTCAGGTAGTGCTAACAAACATTGC